>NC_133618.1:116975455-117040455 GCF_048593235.1 Sminthopsis crassicaudata
CAGATTGTTTCTTCTCTTCATTGCCCACCAGCTCACCTCAGCACTCTCTGAGATAATGCTGAACATTGAGCTTGGTTGAAAGCTCTTCTGGAAGGCTGTTGCTCTGAGAAATCTCTTCTCATGGGTATGATTTCTTTACAATTGTTTACAGAGTGCATCATCTGTGATGTGACAGAAACTCTTATTGAATGATACATAAGGTTCAAAAGCAAAAAGCCCTGAAACTGGAACTTGTTGATTTGCTGGCTTTTACCAAATTATTTTTCATTTCAAGAGAAACCAACATTAAAGAGTATACTGTTTCAGATATCTCTTTCATCTTCACTCTACTCCTAGTTTCCTCTCATTTCCCTTTTTTCTTCTTTCAATGTTCTTCTGAGCTTCTTTCCTCCTTCCCTTTATCTCATTTATAAATTCAACTTTTCTCTGTTTTTCTTCCTTCTTTTCCCTTTATTTCTTCTGCTCTCCATTCCCTTCCCCCAGGCGTTCTTTTTCTCCTCCTTCAGCCCCACAAAGGAATAGAATGCCTGAAATATGCTGGCATTTTAAAGTTGAAGTAAAAAAGTGAGTTTTATTGCTACTTCTACTTGGAAGCCAAGCTAAGGGCAGTGTCCTGAGGGAAGTGTGATAAAATAACTGAGTCTGAGAAATACACTTAACAGAATAGTGCCACCAGAAAAAGAATCATTTCCTGGAATCATCACTTCAGTGTTCCAATTGCAAAGGAAAAGACACACATACACATACACAAACAGAGGCACACATATGCACACAAGCATGAACATATATAAACAAATATTCATGCACACCCCCCCCCAAACATAAGTAATTTCACTTCTAGAGAAATGCTTAGTGAAGATTCATACCAAGTTCACAAATAGTACTGACAGCAATTCTTAGAAATATTATCATTAGGAAAAAATAATGTGATATTCTTTAGCATCTTTAGTTTGGATGCTAATGCTATGTATATATGCCTGGGTTATATATGCAAATGCATGATTTTAGCAGTGTAGAAAGCTTTTCAGGATAAGAACCCCTTTTCCCAGTACAGAGAACAACCTCTCCTGACTTAATGGAAAAGGGGCAGGGAGCTGTCTGAGGCACATCAACAACCTTTCAAATGTCACCTATTCTGTATTTCCTTTTTTTCCCCCCTAAACTTGTTACTATATCCATTATGATATTCTACATGTGTGTGGTATATGAACATATTAATCAATAAACATTTACTAAACATCATGTGCCAGTAACTGTGATGGGGCTGGAGATACCAAGGAAAAAAATGAAATTGTCTATCTTTATGGAGCTTTGCATTCTATAGGGAGAGACAATATGAACATCTATATGTATCTGTGTTTCTATATGCACACACATATACACTTATGTATATGTATATAGCCATATATATGTATATATGCAGTAGATATACGCACATACATTTAATGCATATCACATAGATATAGATAGATTCATGTAACTGAAAGCTGCATAGAATATTTACAAAAGTTTCCTGCTTGATTATGACTGACCAAGTATGCCTTAGTCAGCACATGGGTGCTTTGGATGAAAAAAGACTTAGGATGCTTCTGATTGGCCATTAGTGACTGAAGGGAATATCAGGGATGATGAAACAGTGCCTTGATGGCATGAGAAAGATCCAGTGGATCCAGTGAGTCAGTGGAACTTTATATAAATGTTTCAAAGGCCTAATTTTTACTGAACAGTCATCTTTTTTTTATTACAGATTAACCTCATATTTGTAGGATATGCCATTTTGAGTTGCATCTTGAACTTCTTTTCTTTTTAGAATATATAATTTCATTCCTTTGTGTTTTATGGTGGATTCAGAATGGTTTTGTGGTATTTGAATTTCCTTTTTGTTATTTCAAAGTCTTTTGTCTGGTCAACCGTGTCAAATAGAGAATTTGTTGTCATTAGTATTATAAAATTTTAGCACTATATGTCTTGGAAATATCATAGTATTTTCCTGGAGTGGGAAAACATTTATATAGCTTTTACTATGTGGCAGACACTGTACGAGTGCTTTAAAATATTATCTTATTTAATCCTCAGAGCAATCTGCTTGATTTTACAGTCAGGGAAACTGAGGCAAATAGAAGTTAAGTGACTTGCCTAGGAATCATATATTAAGAAAGTGTCTGGGGCCAGATTTATAACTCTGGTCTTTTTTATTCCAATTCCAGCATTCTATTCACTGCTTTGCCAGCTACTTCCTAGAGGTCATCTGTAGATTTTCAAGCAGCAGTTTCTTTTCTGAAATCAGAAATTTTAGACAGTTTTTTGGTATTATTTCTGAATTATATTGTTGAAGTTACTTTGACTTCTCATATTGTTCTGCGAAGTGAAGCTGTTTTTAGATATCCTTGTATGTTAGATCAAGGTATTTTCCTTGTACGGAGATCATATATATTTTTAATACCAATAAAATCAGTACAATTAAAATCAATATCAATAAATTTCTATTCCTGACTTTCAAAGTGTCTTTTACTTTAGTATATTTGTATTCCCATTTTGTTGCTGTTTCTTTCTCTTCTTTGTAGGATGGACTAATTCCATGGACTCCAATTTTTCTATTCTGAGCTATTTTTTCTGTTATGCAGGTCACAAATGTGGTCCCTTTTAATCTTGCTTCAAGATGGTTATTTCTTTTTTGAACTATTCAGGAAAATCATTGTTTTTCTAGGATCTTGTGGGAATTCCCAAGATTGTCTGCCTGGTCATGTATTGGTTTAGATTGCTTTGTGTTATAAAGTAATTAGAGATGCTTTCACTTGCTTAGATATCTTTGTGGCCATCTTCTGTTTCAATATCTTGTTGATTTGTCTGCTTGTGCTTTAGGTTGATAGCTAAATTTGCTTCTCTTTGAAATTTTTGGTCATTTTAATCTTTCTTCTTTATGTTCCCCTGACCCTCATTTTCTGACTCCTTTTCTTTTAATGGAGATACCATAGGAACTTCACCTCAGAGCTATTTCATCTTCCTCCCGTGATGAGGAATTCATTAGTCTGTTTTTGCTCTAAGTAATATCTGACTCCCTCTTCTTGTACTCACTGAAAGCTGGCTCCCTCTTGATGACAACTTAGCTTACTGTGTTTCAGTAGTGATTGCACGTTCACTTATTTTCCTTCACTTGTGGGAGGTTGGAATACTCCTTAATCTTCTTGGCCAGTTATGGACTCTCCCTTTAGAACCATCACTCATGAATTTCTTCTCCTCTGAGGTTCAATTAGTCCATATTTATTGAGATTCTGGTGGCTATTGTCTACTGACTTTTAGGGTACTGTCCTTTCTTCATCAAAACTTTTAATGGATGTTTCATAATCTTTCTTTCTTGCCCAACTCCTGTCTTCCTACTAAAGATACTCTCTCCTACATATATTGATATTCTCTCAACTACCCTCACTTCTCATTTCCTCAACTTATTTATTTCCCATGATCTACTCCTCCATTCTACTTCAGCAATATATGGAAATGGTCACAGCCTTGATCTTGTTGCCATCAACCACAGATGCACAATCATGCCAACTGAATCCACTATAAATTAATGTTATATAATCTCCAACTGGGTCCTTTCTAGAGTAAATCAATCCTTCAACAAATCCCTATTGACTCTCTATCATAGCCACTGTAGCAGATTTAACAAATCTTTTCTTTGTTCCTCAAAAATCTCATGATTCTTCTTCCTACCACCTTCTTAGCTGACAATCTTACTTCATGTTTTAATTGCAAATATTTAGACCAACTGTTGAGAATTCCCCTTCTTCTTACCTCCTTATCTCACTTTTTCCCCCTGAGGCAGTTGAGATTAGGTGACTTGCCTAAGGTCACATATCTAGGAACTGTTAAGGATCTGAGTTAAAATTTGAACTCAGGTCTCCTGACTTCAGGGCTGGTACTCTATCCACTGCGCCATCTAGCTGCCCCTCTTTTATCACTTTTTAAAAAACACATTACTCCTTTATTATAGGGAACAACAAAAAATAGGGGAGAACAGGGTTAGCACAATTATACTAAAATTGATGAGGACTCAGGTGGCTGGACACAAGGTAGAAAGCAATTGGACACTGATACACATTTCAACATGATCTAGGGACATTTCACTGCCACAGAACAGAACATGGGCCATTATTTTCCACTCTTAGAAGTCAACAGACTACCGTTTCTCTGATATGGCTTGAAATCTTTGATGACTACTATGTGTGGCAGTTTAATTTCAAAAGCCACTAAGAATCAGTCTGGAAGGGTCTTTTGTGAAAGCAAATGCAACACATAAATATTAGGATATAATCTCAATTTTCCAAATCCATTTTTCTTGGTCAAGGAGGAAACATCCAAACAAGTCTTTATAATTTGTTAAATGACCACTCAGATTATAGGCAGCTTCTTATGACAACCTCAGAGAAGGCTCTCCTACTGGCAGAACTAGCTCATAAGAATAACTGGAACAATTGCTTCTTTCAACTCCCTACATTAGTCATTTCTTACTATGATTCCATAACCCCTAACCAGGTCCTTATTGAGCCAAACTACCAAAAAGGCATTTTGACTAATGTGGTTAAGGGGAGGGGCCGAAGAAAAGAAAGGAACTGGTCTGAAATTGGAAGATTTGAGAAAAGGAACCATCAGTTCTTCACCTGCAGCTATGTGTTGTGTTCCTTAAGGTTAGTGAAAAGAGAAGGATCTGGCCATTGCTGGCTTGTGCTGTTAGCCATCTTTTACTTCTTGTCCTTGCCTTGGTTGCCTACAGCCTCTGTGTCTTTGCCCATGGTCTCTTAATCCCCAAGGAACTACATGGGCTTGATTGGTTTCAGATTCTTGTCCAACTCATACACAATGGGAATGATCATGAGTAGATTCAGCTCCATGATACTTTCTTCAGACAGACCTTCAAGATGTTTGATGATCCTTCCAAGACTATTGCCATGAGCTGCTATCAGAACACATTTTTCTTCCTGGATCTGGGAGCATAATTTCCTCATTCTAAAAGGGAAGAGCCTAGGGCAATGATGTCTTTCAAGCTCTCAAAAAAGGTATTTGATCCTCAGTAAGGTCTGTAAAGCAATGGTCCCTGCTGATTCTGCTGTAAAGGTCAGGCTCCATTGTAAGTGGTGGGATATTGTAGGATCTTCAGCCCGATCTTCACCTAGGCCTTACTCTCTACTTTGTTTAGGTCTTTTGGGCTTCCATAATGTCACTCACTGAGCTGCTAAGTTTTCATTATAGGCAACCACATATGGTCAATGGCATCTAATAATAATAAAAGATACATCAAAGAAATGTAGTAAGATACTATTAATACTTTGAGGTAGGGGAAATAACCATGGTCCTTGAAGATAGAATATTTGATCCTTATTGTTTTGAACATAATAGTAAATATTTACAAAATGAAATTTTATTATATTATTGTAAAACCTTAGTGAAGTAGGTAATACAATTAATCTTACTCCTATTTTTATCAGTGATTACAAAGAGAGTGGAGAGGTGATTTATTATTGGTTGTAGGGCAATGAAGTGGCAGGGTTTGGATTGGAATCCTAGGGAAGTGATGAGAGTAAGAATTGTTGACCAGGCATCAATATAGAGTTCTGTCTTGGAATCTAAAGATTTCAATTGGTTGACTGGGGATAGGATCTGCAATGTCTACCATTGCTTTCCTAAACTCAAGCCTGTAGTTATGTTACTCCTAGGAAAGATCTTGTAAAGCTTAGACCAGGGAAGTAACAATCATACTCATGAGATCACTTATGGCCTGATGCAGGGTTTTAGTTTCCTGATCTGAGCTAGCCCCCAAGATTCTTGAAAAGTAGCAAACTCAATATTTAGAGCATGTAGCAACAAAATCCAACATAGTGCAGCAGGACCAAAATTCCCACCTGAAGTATGCAGAGGTTGACTTTAACACAAATGTCCACATCAGGATATAAAGTTGGAACCATAAGTATGCTACTTCTGCCCTGAAAAGATACAGAAGATAAAGAATTATTATGCAGGCAAGGACACTTAGGGATTCAAATAAGAGAGTAATTCTAAAATATATATGAACAAAGTCATATTAGCATATCTTGTTCACAAGATCAATTAGAATTACTGGAAAACATTAAGTAAAATTTTTTAAGAGTTAAATATGATATAAATAAAATGAGAACTTGAGTGAAGAACTAGAAAGCAAGAGAAAACCTTGGAAGAAGAATTAATCAGATAAGAGATATAAAGCCTTGACTAGACTAAAAATTAGAGTGGACCAAGCAGAAGTTACTATCTCCATGAAACCAAGAAAAAGAAAAAAAAAGAAAACATAAGGTATCTCAAAGGAATATCAGTTTACCTGGACAACAACCTAAAGAAACACAAATCGAGAATTAATGGAACAACAAAGTCATTTTTCCCCCCTGAGGCTGGGGTTAAGTGACTTGCCCAGGGTCACACAGCTAGGAAGTATTAAGTGTCTGAGACCAGATTTGAACTTGGGTCCTCCTGAATTCGAGGCTGGTGCTCTGTCCACTTCGGCACCTAGCTGCTCCAAACAACAGTCATGAACAGAAAGAACCAGGATATTATATTTCAAAAAACAATGAAGGGAAACTTCCCAAATCTGGTGTTTTCTATAAATGAGATACTATATAGCACAGTATTTGGCACATAGAAAGCACCTGATAACTGCTTTTTGCCCTCTGCCTACTCCTTTGTACTCTACCCACTCACAGACTATATAAACTTATCATCAAGTATTTCATGAATGAGGCCTTAAGGCTCACATTTTCTTTATGTAATAACACTTCTGGTCACATATGTTTATTATGTGAAATAATGCTATGGATACAGTATGCTGAAAATTTAGTAGTTACTTAATCATGATGATGAGTTTTTTTCAAGGCATCTGGTAACATACATGTATGATGAATATAATCATAGATCCTATGAAAGATTATGTTGCTTGCCGAAGGTCATATATTTGGTTAACAGCTTATCCAGGAATAGAATAAGATTTCCAGGGTCTTCAGTATTCTTTGTACTATGGTTAATATTTAAAACTTTGATATTCATTGCCAATTTAAGAGGCTAAATATAACATTAGATATAATGGCTTGCTAAATGCTAACTCTTCAAAGTAATAGGATCATCTACTCATTGACTGGGCTTAGAGAGATTCAATCTGACACTTGGGTGGTCTCAAATATTTGTTCCTGACAACAATTTTTTTTAAATTTGGTTTATTATACTAAAACTAAGCATTCTCTGAGATTTTTAAAAAAACACTATTATGATCAGCTAGCTAATCTTGATAGTAATAGGAATTGAGATTTTTTGACAATATATGTTGATATAAATGAAGCTAATATATATTGTGAATTCAATTTATAGTTCCTAAATCTTTTAGACTCTTAGTTCCATGCCTATTGAATCTTAGTTCTGGCTGTTGGCCTTCTTGCCAAATACAAATAATGAATGTTCTTTTGCAGTTCCTTGTTTCTAATGGGAAGAAACAATGAGGGGAGTACAGAGAAATTTTTTTTTATAGTATGTCTGCTGCTAGCCTTGAAAGGAGGAAGCCCTGGTAACAGTCCCGGAGACAGAGACAATTTCCTTGCTCTATTGATATCTCGCCCAAGGAATAGTTTCTCAGTTTCAGAGCCAACAGTCCATTCAGACCAAGCAATGGCAGTTTAAATGGCTGTTGTGTGTGTGTATGAATTATACTCAAATACAGTGAGAACATGGAGAGCTCAGCTTAGGTGATTTCCTGAATAATAAGTGGAGGGAAAGCTATTTAAGTCATCAGTTAAACACTCTCCTGTTGTCATATTGGTCAGCGTGCAGAAATGAATGAAAGGCCAGATGAAAGAAAACCACATTCTGTAGATGCCTTCTTTTTTCATTTTATTTCCTCTCCCTTCTTGCTGCTGCTTGGAGGGAAGCAAGTATATTTTTCAGCCAAGAAAGCTGGCTTAGATTCTTTCCTTTTTGTCTAAAAAATTTCTGTCAAAAACATACAAGTTGAACTGCTGATTTGCTTGAAAGAAAATATAAAGTTATGAAGACACAACTGTCCATAATTATTTTCTTATCAGTGATTTTTCTGTTTCTTATTGGGAAGAAGAAAGAATATGACTGTCTTTAATGGAAGCTGAAAGGAGCCTATATCATATGAAGTTAGGAAAAAGTTTTTTAAGATGCGAAGTTAGTATTTGTTTTCCTTCTTTTGAATCCATCCATTCATCTGTATATTCATTTATTTATTCAATATATTTAGTGAACATTTCCTATATTCAATCTGTGGTATAGTGCATGACATGTAATAAGCACGTGAGCATACTTGTTTTCTTGCAATATTAGAAGTTGCAGGAGAGAAAAAAAATGAGGCAATATCCTATCCTCAAGGAACTTATAAATTAGAAGATAAGGCATATGTACAAATAACCATAATATAGATGATAAGTTCAGTAAGAGAAATATGTAAAAAGTGTTATGGAAGCTTAGAGGAAAGTCCAATCACTTCCAGATATGGAGAGAAAATAGAAAATTTCACAAATATGACATTTTGCTCTTGATCTTATAGACAGGCTAGTGTTATGCAGACAGATACTAGAGGAATGACTTAAGCAAAAATAAGGGAACTGGAAATGTTGGGTCATACTTGTTAACAATGTATTCAATAGGGTTGGATCATCAAGTACATGTTGGGAGCAATAGAAAATAAATTTGGAAGAAAGGAAGGAAACAAGCATTATTATGTACCTACTATGCATCAGGTACTATGCAAAGCACTTTATTGGTATTATCTCTTTTGATCCTCACAAAAACCCTGGTAGCTAGGTATTTTTCCCATTTTTTTAAGTTGAGGAAACTGATGCAGACAGTGATTAAGTGATTTGTCCAGGATCAAATGGCTAGTAAGTATTTGTGGCTGGATTTGAATGCAAGTCTATCTGCTTATACACCAAATATACCTGCTGCTCTACTTGGCTATATGTAAGGTTAAATCCAAATCATGGAAAGCCTTGATTGTCAGGCTAAGAAATTTAGACTCATAGTTTAGTAGTCAATTTGGGTAATATGATCTTCTCTAGGCTTTAGAAAATTAATCTAACAGCAGCATGTAGGATGGATTAGATAATGGATAGATTAAAGACAGAAATAGCTTTTTATGATAATAGTCTTTTATTTTCAAAATACATGCAAAGATAAATAGTTTTCAACATTCACCCTTGCAAAAACTTGTGTTTCAATTTTTTCCCTCCCTTCCTCCTACTCCCTCCCCCAGACATCAAGTAATTTAATATATGTTAAATATATGCACTTTTTCTATACATATTTCTGCCTTTATCATGCTGCACAAGAAAAATCAGATCAATAAGGAAAAAAAGAGAAAGAAGAAAGAAAGAAGAAACTACAAGAAGGTTAAAATACTATGTTGTGATTCACATTCAAAATCCTACAATCCTCTTTCTGGTTGCAGATGTTTTTCTCCATTATAAGTCTATTAGAATTGGCCTGAATCATCTCATTGCTGAAAAGAGCCAAGTCCATCAGAGTGATCATCACATAATCTTGCTGTATCTGTTCACAATGTTCTCTTGGTTCTACTCACTTATCTTAGCATCAGTTCCAAGTCTCTCTAGGCCTCTTTGAAATCATCCTGCTGATCATTTCTTATAGAACGATAATATCCTATAATATTTATACACAATAACTTATTTAGCTATTCTCCAACTGATGGTTATCCACTCAATTTCCTGTTCCTTGTTACTACAAAAAAGGGATACTAGAAAAAAATTTTGCACATGTGGGTCTTTTCCCCTTTTTTATGATCTCTTTGGGATATAGACCTAGTAGAGAGACACTGCTGGATCAAAGGGTATGCCTTGTTTGACAGCCTTTGGGGTGTAGTTCTAAATTGCTCATGGAAGTATCTTTTAAAAGATTACTGTTAGCTATCTAGGCAGGAAGTTATGAAAATATGGAATTATTGGAAGAATTAGAAAGAATAAAGAGGATGCAGAAAACTTTAGGACTGGGAGTAGGGTCAAGGAGAATGTTGAGTTTTCAGGGATCAGAAAAATTGGATTAATCTATAGACAGGAAGAGAGAAGTGATTCATAAGGATTAAAATCATGGAAATAGATGAGCTCATCAAGTTACAGTGTATAAAAAGGAGAATATATCGATTTATATTCCTACATCTCCAATTGTCCATCTTCGTCTATTTCCAAAGCAAAATGCTCCTTTCTACCTACCACTGCCCTGAATATTGTCTCTTACAACTAGAATATAAGTTATCTGAGGGTAGGGACTGCCTTTGATTTTATATCTATATCCTTAGCATGTAGCAGAGTGTGCGGTATATAGTAAATGTTTAATAAATGTGAAATAATTAAATAAAATCTTGATGTCAGTTTCCCCAACTGTAAAATGAGAAAATTGGATTAGGTGTCTTCTCTGTCCCTTTCAATTTTTAAATCCATGACACTATATGTTGGGAGAAAAGTGTGGGATTGAACAATTTAATGTCTCCTAAGAATGAATAGCATTCTTAGAAAAAAGGCATGATTGGAAATGGGAGAGAAATTAGGAAAATAATATTAAATCAGTCTTAAAAAATACACTAAAGTTTTTCTGGTTGGAGCTTGTCTTGAATTGAATTCAAGTATTTATTTGAACATTAATATGAGCCAGGCACTGTACTGGGTGCTGGGGTTCCAAAGACAAAGACTATAAAGACAAATCTGTAATTACCCTCAAAGAATTCATAAATTTTCCTGAGGAGAAATCACATATAAATGTCAATTTTGTTGTTCAGTTGTTTTCAGTTACGTCCAACTCTTTGTCACATCATTTGGGGTTTTCTTGGCAGACATAGTATGGTTTGCCATTTTCTTCTCCAGCTCATTTTACAGATGAGGAAACTGAGGCAAAATGGGTTAAATGACTTACATAGGGACTCAGAGCTACTAAGTATCTGGGACCAGATTTTTAACTCATGTAGATGAGTCTTCTTTATTCCAGTCCTAACCCTCTATCCACTATGCCACCCAGTTGCCCTATATGCAAGTAAGTAAGTATAGAATTTATACAATATAATTCAGTAGATGGAGCACTAATTATTGACAGGGGATCAAAAAGGAGTCAGGAGAGATCTCTTTCAGGAGTGTTAAACTCTGTAAAGATGCAGAAGCAGGATGATGAACTATTGTATATGAGGAATAATGACATGGCCCATTTGACTGGAATGCAAAGTGTGTGAAAAATAAAGTGAAATCAGTCTAAAAAGATATGTTGGAGTTTGCCTGGTTGGAGGTCACCTTGAATTATAGCTGTTTGCCCTATCTATGATATGGTCATAAATGGTCATTAATTTTATCCAATTGGTTGAGGTTTATAGAGGAAGGCTTGGCCACAGTGAAGGTTTTAGGAAGGGAGTTCCTCGATATGTGATTATATAGAAAAAATAGTTTTCTATGGAAAATGATGATTTTTTAAAATTAATTTTATAATTACAATTTTTGACAGTACATATGCATGGGTAATTTTTTTTTACAAGATTATCCCTTATATTCACTTTGATCCTATTTCTGGAGAAGAGTGGGCTGATTGTTCTGAAGAATTTCTTGTCTTGGAAGGAATGATAAAGTGGTGAGATTTTGCAATGAGGGTCAAAGAAAGAATAATAATAGTAAGTCATGATTCCCTGATCAGAACTACACAATAAAATTCTCTTTGTTGACTTGATAACAAAAATAGAGGCCAATTGTGCTCTGGGAGGACTTATTCTAGACATAACAGAGAAACATCCAAGACCTGTCAAAACAAATGGCTACTGCTCACCTTTGGTTGAAACATATGGGCACAAATGATTCTGCTGAAAAAGAAATTGCAGCTGAAAAATAATTTGCCCAGCATTACAAAGTCTTGACCAAGAAAATTAGGCATATAGGATCATAAATATTTCTAAAACTGAGAGGGACTTTAGAGGCCATTTACTCTTCCATTTTATAGATGAGGAAAATGAGGCTTCTGGGGTAGTGTAAAGCAAATTACCTGAAGTTACAAAGATGCTAACCATCAGGGACAGAATTTGAATACAAGTTTTTGACTACAAAGCTCCTATTTTTAATGGTACCCCATTCCATAGGTTTTGTTTTTCTTACTGATGCTTATTGAAAGCAAGGGATGCAGAAGACCACAATGAATATGGAAACAAAGATGTTGTAAGAGATTGTAAGAGTTGTAAGATGATATTGTAAGAGAATTGGATTTGGAATTCAGGATGTAGTATAAAAATTAAAGAATGACTCCTGGATGACTCCTAACTCCTAGATAGGAATTGAGTGCATATAACATAAATTAGTAAGAATATATTTGCCTAGTGTCTTGAAAACCTTGTAAAAAGTATTTTAAAACCATAGCTAAAATTAAGGAAGAAAAATAGCAGTTGAGACATCCAGAAATTAATAGAAGACAAAATCAAAAGAATAGGCCTAGTAGAAAATTTCATCTCTTCTAATGCCTATTCATAAAACTCCCAAATTTAGATAAGACAAACCAGACATTCTAAAATAAAAAAGCAAATTTGATCTCATAGATATCTCTAAGACTTGAGGTGTGGAGAGGTTGATATGGAGGAAAGAAATCCAAGATTGGAATTTAGCTCAGGGTGGGTAAAGCTTATTCAAAGGGTATGAGACAACAATGTATATTAAGACAGAATGAAAGGAGTATCAGGTCTGGAATCAGGATGACTCATCATTTTGAGTTCAAATCTGGTCTCAGACATATATATCATAGCTCTGTGTCTCTGGATGATTAATTTAATCATATTTGCTTCAGTTGTAAAATAAGTCAGAGAAGGAAATGGCAAAACATTCCAGTATCTTTCCTGAGAAAACTGCAAGTATAGTCATAGAGATTTGGCTAGGACTGAAAAATGGCTCAACAACTTGAGAGGAAAAGCAGTGATCAGATGGGGATAGATAGCATTGTGGAGCCTTCTTCTTCCTTCTACTTTCTACCTTGTTCCAGGAATAGGAATTAAATCAGTTCTATCATTGTCACTGGAAAGCAAGAGATAATCAACTACCTTACAATCCCTGTGGCCTTTCTTTGACTACTACTCTCCTACATGTAATGACTCACTCCATTAGAATGCAAGTTTACTGAAGACAGGAACTATCCTATTTTTTTTTTATATTTGCATCTCCAGCATCTAGTATGATAGGTAGCTAATTACTTATTCATCCAGTCACTCATTTATGTGAAGATTAATAGAGAAAAAAATAGAAGCAATATTAGCATCATATACTACAGATTACCAAGAGAGAAAGAAAAAATAAGTAAAGAATTTGGGAACAGATCACAAATCAGAGCAGGGGTATGACAGTAGTGACAGGAGATTTCATCTCTCCACATGTCTGTTGGAACTCTATTGCATAAAAGTAAAACAATTAATACATTTTATGTATAACTTCAACTTTCAAAAATGGAAGATTGAACAAAGGGATATTCTATTCTAGATATGATTATTATTAAGAGGGAAGAATGGGCTTATTAAGAAGGAAGATGGGAGCACTGAGAGGAAGTGACCATTGTCTTTTTGAGTTTATGATAGAAGATAATAAAATAGGTTTTTCTGGTATTTATACTAGACTTTGAAAAATAGATTTCAAAGAAGTCAGGGGAAAGATAAATAAGAGCCTATTCTTGTCTTGTAGATTTCCTGGTGTCTTGCAAGTCTCAGTTAAAGTCCCAGATCTCCTCAATCTTAATGTGTCATTGGACTATCCTCAATTCATCCTGCATATATTTTGTTTATATATAGATGTTTGTATGTTGATTTTCCTATTAGACAAGGATTGGTTTTTGCCTTTCCTTATATGTCTAACACTTGTACAGTCTTTGGGATATTTTGTTCAGTCATTTTTCAATGGTGACCTCATGACCCCATTTGGGATTTTCTTGAACAAGGTATTAGGGGAAACTGAGGCACCAGGGTTAAGTGACTTGTCCAGGAAAATACAATTAGGAAAAATCGAAGGCCAGATTTGAACTCAGGAAGGTATCTTTATGATTCAGGTCTGGTATTCTATCCATCACATCGTGTAATCTGGCAATAAGATTTGTTGATCGACTGAATTAAATGACATCCAGGGGAGAGTGAAAAACATTTTAGAATGAAAACTTGATGACAAAATAGGAAACAATTTTAATGAATAAGAAAAATAGTTGTTTGAGGAGGTGTCCCCAAGGAAATCACCAAACATCTTAGATTAAAAAAAGATGTGTAAACTATGTGTAGAATATGGGACCAAAGGTAGGTAACAGAATGAATATTTGTGTGACAAGGTATTTTAAAAATAGCATCATGGTGCTAAATCTCAGAATTAGCTGAGCCTGGCAAAGAAAGTGAAGGCCAAGAAAAAGATGTGGGTTTGGGGCAGGTTTTTTTTTATTAGTTAAAAGGAGAATAAGCAAAAGGGATTGGGTAATTGCTTTGGGTGCCTAGGATGATGACTGCTGACAATAGAGAAAAGACTGAGCTATTCATTTTGTAGGTTGTATTTATTTTCTCTGCAAAAGAGAATAACTTTTCCATTGGGAATGATTTAACAAAAATTGCTAATAAGCAGATCATACCCAAAAGGAGTTAAGACCTGGTAAAAAAGCACCTAAATGCCCTTGATGAATTCAGGTCACTTGGCCTAGGGGAAATACTGTCTCAGCTACTGAAAGAATGGATGGATTTTATTTCTTACTAAGGGATAATAGTAGTTGAAAAATTTTCAAAAATAGGAACAATGTTAAAGGAATAGATAAGAACAATTGATCTTCAAAAATGGGAAAAGAATAATCTAGAATTTTCTGTTGTTTTTGTTCAGCCATTTCAGCCAAATCTGACTCTTTAAGACCCCATTTGGGATTTGCCATTGGCAGAGATACCAGAGGGGTTTGCCATTTCTTTCTCTAATTCATTTTACAGATGATGAAACTGAGGAAAACAGGGGTAAGTGACTTGCCCAGAATCACACAGCTATTAAGTGTGTGATGCCAAATTTGAACTTAGGTTTTTCTAATTCCAGACAGCATTTTGTATACTGCACTAACTAGCTGACCTAGAGCCTACAAAATCATTTATTTGCTTTTGAGTGGAGGCAGGAGAGAGTCATTAATGAGTTGCTGAGTGAATACAAAGAGCCAGAGATTTTGTCAAGAACAGATTATACTAGGAGTAATCTTATTTTTTTGGGGGGGGGGCAGTTTTTCTAAATTGGTATATTTCTTACTTGGATTTTATCAACTAATTTAATAAAGTATATTATTCTTATGGTGAAAGATGGAAAGAGCTGCATTTGGTATTGGTTGAATGATAAACTCAAAGAATGTCTATTAATGATTAGATATCAATTTTTGGAGTTATATTAGAACAATCCTCACAGAGATGTGTGTGGCTCTTGGTTGTGTTATATTTTTTATCAAAATTTTGATAAAGAAATAAAAAGTATGATTATCAAATTTGCAGATATCATAAAGATTCAAGAGCTGATATATATTGAATGAGAGTCAGTATCAAAAAAACTTTATAGGATAGGACACTGAACTGAATCTAATAAGATGGAATTAAATAGGAATCAATGTAAAGCCTTACACTTGGATTAAAAAAAATCAACTTTATAAATTCAAGATGGAAGACACAGAAATCATATAATTTATCTAAAAAGATGAATTAAAATGATAATAGTTGTAATTTCTTTTACATAACTCAGTGTTTTGCAATTATTTTTGCAATTATTATCTTATCTGATTTTCACAACAACTCTGGAAGATAGGTATAAATTTATTATGAATATATAGTATTATATAACAAGCAAAAAAAAAAGGCTCATATGATCTTGGGCTACTTTGAGAGGTAAAACTTCCAAGAACAAGATGATAGAAACTCTATACTCTTCTAGTCAAACTTCACCTGCAACATTGTCTTTAGTTCTTGGCAGCATGGTTTATGAAGAACATTGATAGTTTGAAGGATGTCCAGAGAAGAGTAATCAGCATCATGAAGGGCCTTTAATCTGTGCCATAAGAAGATAAAAGAAATGGATATATTTATTCTGGAGATGACTCAGGGGAGGGACATGAATGTAGTCTTCGCCAGATAACAGGATTTAGGAGCAATGTATAGGAATGACAAAAAGGAAAATTTAATTTTAATATCAGAAAAACTTCCTAGCAATTAAAACTAATTCCCTAGATTTCCTCAAAAGGTGGCAGGTTTTATTTTCTTGGAGAGTCTGGGAGCAAGAGGTAGAATGGCTACTTGTTGGGTATTCTTTTTTTTTTTAATTTCTTTTTGTTATTTGTCATACTATATAATAAAATACAATTATCCCTTCCACATGTACCCTTTCTCTCCCTTTCCACAATCTGAAAAATCCATGTAAAAATTTTTTTTTTGGCCCTCCCTTCAAACTAGAGAAGAAGTCTGACTATTTTCTTTTTCTTTTATGGGGTATTTATAGTACCTTATTGCAAAATTTGGGTTAAGCATTTGATCATCAGCCCTGTGTTTTCTTCTGACTTTTGTGTGTCATTGGTGTTTCTGTAAATGACCCCCTCAAATTCTCATTTAATTTCTTATTTTCACCCAAAATATATAGAAACCATAACCGAAATGTGATGGAGAAAGATAATTGTAGTTTATGGCTAGTATTTTATAAAGATCCTACTATGTCTTATGTACAGTACTAAGTGCTGAGGTCCCTTCTAATTAAAATTTTGTGCTTCTGTGATACAAAATATCTATCAAACAGCTGAGTGGCATAGTAGATGGAGTGTTAGATCTGGAATCTTGAAGACCTGAATTCAAATCCTTTTTTAGATATTTACTAGGGGACTTCCAGCCAAGATGGTGGAGAGGACACAGACATCTATTTAAGCTCCATCTTTGCTCTCAGAATACTTTATTTCATGACAAGGCCTCGGAATTAGTGCTTGACTGAAAAAAACACAAATAATTACCAGCAGAAGATATCCTCGAAATTCACCAGAAAAGGTCTGTTTTTGCTCAAGGGTGTGGATGTTTAGATTGGGCACAGACTAAAGGCAGGCAGATAGCGAGAGCTCGGCAGTGAAAGTATGGAAGGCAGCTCACACTGAGCAGATCTGAGGGGTTGGGGTGTGATCTCAGCCATTTCTGTGGGGAGAACTTTACCACAGTGTGTCTACTTTGTCCTGGCAGCAAGCCAGTAGATCAGCAGAGAAGCTATAAACACAGGGGTAAAGACTATAACTCTGGAAAGCTAGCATCTCTCAGGACCTGGCCACACCCACCCAGAGTATCTCAGCACACTCTTAGAGTCCCAGAGCATAGTTGTAGCACAGCCATTGCTGTCCTGCTAGTGCCTCACTGTTGCCCCCTGCAGTTTGTAGAGGAAGCTTGGTAATATTCCCCCCCCCCCCCAGAAAAAAAGGCACTGCATTTGGTTTTTTGTTTTGTTTTTTTGTTAGTTTGTTTTCTTTGATTCTTTTTTGACAAAATGAGTAAAATATAAAAACAGACTCTAACTATTGATATCTTCTATATGAATAGAGTGCAGACTTTAAACCCTGAGGAAACTAAAAATAGACTGTCTCCACATGAAGCCCCAAAAGGGGATATGATCTGGTCCTCAACACACTAGACTCTCATAGAAGAAATTAAAAAGGCTCTTTCAAGAGAGCTAGAAGAAAAATGGGAAAAGAAAAGGGAAGCTTGGCAAGAGATTCCGGATAAGTCATCCCACTCATTTAAAGATAAAGTGGATAAAGAAATCAAATCCTTGAAAAACAGAATTAGTGAAATGCAAAAGGAAACAACTCCAAGGAAAACAGAATTAGTGAATTGGAAAAAGAAAATAGCTCTCTAAAAATAAAATTGGTGAAATGGAAAAAAATTCCATAGAATAAAACAACTCAATTTAAAACTCAATTGGACGATTAGAAAAAGATATAAAAAATGAGTGAAGAAAATAATTCACTAAAAATCAGAATTGAACAAATGGAATTGAATGACTCAAGGAGACACCAAGAATCAGTAAAGCAAAACCAAAAAAAAAAAAAGAAAGAAAGAAAGAAACAATGGGAAAAAATATCAAATACCTTCTTCAGAAAACAGCAGACCTTGAAAATAGATCTAGGAGAGATAATTTGAGAATTATTGGACTTCCTGAAAAATAGGATGAAAAAAAGAGCCTGGATACTATTTTCCAGGAAATTATCAAAGAGAACTGCCCAAATGTTATAGAAACAGAGGGTAAAATAGACATTGAAAGAATTCATCAATCACCTACTAAAAGGGACTCTAAAATCAAAACTCCAAGAAATATAGTGGCTAAATTCCAGAACTAGCAGACCAAGGAAAAAATACTACAAGGTGTTAGAAAAAAATAAATTCAAATATACAGGAGCCACAATAAGGGTTACTCAGGATCTAGTGGCGTCCACATTAAAGGATAAAAGGGCCTGGAAACTGATATTCCAAAAGGCTAAGGAACTTAATATGCAGCCAAAAATAACTTACCCAGCCAAAATGAACATTTTTTTTTGCAGGGAAGAAGATGGACATTCAATGAAATAAGTGAATTTCATCTATTTCTGATGAAAAACCAGAACTAAACAAAAAGTTTGATCTCCAAATATAGGACTCAAGAAAAACCTAAAAAGGTAAAAATAAATCTTGGGAACTATATTTCTGTTATAAAGATATGTAAAGAACACATGTATAATTTGTTCTAGAAACTAGAGGTGGAAAGGAAATTGTACCAGAAAAAAAGGTAAAGTGGGGGTAGTACATCTCATGAAGAGGCAAAGGAAACCTATTATATCTGAGAGAAAGAATGGAGCGGGGATGAACATAGTGTGTGTCTTACTCTCATCAGAATTGGCTTAAAGAGAAAAATATTAGACATATTCAATTTATGGTGAAACTTCTCCTACCTCATTGAAAAGTGGGATGGGAAAAGTGAAAAGGGAAGTAGTAAGCTAAGTGGAAGGGAATATAGAAATTGTGAGGTAAAGGGATAAGATAAGGGGAGGAACTCTAAGGTGGGGATAGGGATACTAAAAAGGGAAGGCTGTGAGAAGCAAGTGGAACTCACAAGTTTAATACTGAGGAGGGGGGCTAAGGAGAAGGAAAGGAGAAAAACATAAGCAGGAGTTAACAATATGGCAAGTAATTTTAACAATAAATGTGAATGGGGCAAACTCCCCCATAAAGAGGAAGTGGTTAGCTGACTGGATTAAAAGCTAGAATCCTACAATATGTGATTTACAGGAAACACACTTGAAGCAGAGCGATACATACAGAGTAAAGGTAAAAGGTTGGAGCAGAATCTACTATGCTTCAGGTGAAGTAAAAAAAGCAGGTGTAGCCATCCTGATCTCAGATCAAGCAAAAGCAAAAAAATTGATCTAATTAAAAGAGATAAGGAAGGGCACTATATCTTGCTAAAAGGTAGCATAGATAATGAAGCAATATCAATATTAAACATATATGCACCAAGTGGTGTAGCATCTAAATTCTTAAAATAGAAATTAAGAGAGCTGAAAGAATAAATAGACAGCAAAACTATAACAGTGGGAGATCTCAACGTTGCACTCTCAGAATTAGGTAAGTCAAATCACAAAATAAATAAGAAAGAAGTCAAAGAGGTAAATAGAATTCTAGAAAAGTTAGATATGATAGATCTTTGGAGAAAACTAAATGGAGACAGAAAGTCTCAGTAGTTCAATGAACCTATACAAAAATTGACCATATATTAGGATATAAAACCCTCAAATTCAAATGCAGTCAGGCAGAAATAGTAAATGTATCCTTTTCAGACTATGATGCAATGAAAATTACATTCAATAAAAAGCTAGGGGAAAGTAGACCAAAAATATTTGGAAACTAAATAATCTCATACTAAAGAATGATTGGAGGTTATACTGTAACACATTTAATATGTATGGGATTGCCGGTCATCTAGGGGAGGGAGTGGAGTGAGGGAGGGGAAAATTTGGAAAAATGAATACAAGGGATAATGTTGTAAAAAAATTACTCATGCATATGTACTGTCAAAAATTATAATTATAAAATTAATTTAAAAAGAGAATGATTGGATGAAACAACAAATCATAGTCATAATTAATAACTTCACCCAAGAAAATGACAATAATGAGATGTCATACCAAAATGTGTGGGATGGATAAGGGGAAATTTTATATCTCAAGAGGCCTACTTGCATAAAATAGAGAAAAGGAAGGTCAATGAATTGGGCTTGCAACTAAAATTGCTAGAAAAGGAACAAATTAAAAACCCCCAGTGAAACAGTTACTTGAAATTCTAAAAATAAAAGGAGAGATTAATAAAATCAAAAATAAAAAAAACAACTATTAAATTAATTAATAAAACTAAGAATTGGTTCTATGAAAAACCCAACAAAATAGATAAACCCTTAGTAAGGAAAGAAGAAAATCAAATTGTTAGTCTTAAAAATGAAAGGGGAGAACTTGCCACTAATGAAGAAGAAATTAGAGCAATAATTAGGAGTTACATTGCCCAACTTTATGCCAGTAAATTAGATAACTTAAATGAAATGGAAAAATACCTTCAAAAATATAGCTTGTCTAGATTAACAGAGGAAGAAGTAAATTGGTTAAACAGTCCCATCTTAGAAAAAGAGATAGAACAAGCTATTAACCAACTCCCTAAGAAAAAATTCCCAGGACCAGATGGATTTACATGTGAATTCTACCAAACATTTAAAGAACAATTAACTCCAATGCTATATAAACTATTTGAAAAATAGGGATTGAAGGAGTCCTACTAAATTTCTTTTATGACATAGACATGGTACTGATACCTAAACCAGGTAGGTTGAAAATTGAAAAAGAAAATTATAAACCAATCTCCCTAATGAATATTGATGCTAAAATCTTAAATAAAATATTAGCAAAAATATTATAGAAAATCATCCCCAGTATAATACACTATGACGAAGCAGGATTTATATCAGGAAGGCAGGGATGGTTCGATATTAGAAAAACTATTAGCATAATCAACTATATCAATAACCAAATTAACAAAAACCATATGCTCATCTCAATAGATGCAGAAAATGCATTTGATAAAATCCAACATCCATTCCTAATAAAAACACATGAGAGTATAGGAATAAATGGATTTTTCCTTAAAATAGTCAGGAGCATATATTTAAAACTGTTAGTAAGCATCGTATTTTATGAGGATAAACTGGAACCATTCCCAGTGAGATTAGGAGTGAAACAAGGTTGTCCACTATCACCATTATAATTCAAAATTGTATTAGAAATGCTAGCCTTGGCAATAAGAGTTGAGAAAGAGATTAAAGGAATTAAGAGTAGGTAATGAGGAAACCAAATTATCACTCTTTGCAGATGATATGATTGTATACTTAGAGAACCCCAGAGATTCTACTAAAAAGCTATTAGAAATAATTCACAACTTTAGCGAAGTTGCAGGATACAAAATAAATCCACATAAATCCTCAGCATTTGTATACATCACCAACAAAATACAACAGCAAGAGATACAAAGAGAAATTCCATTCAAAATAACGGTGGATAGCATAAAATATTTGGGAATCTATCTATCAAAGGAAAATCAGGAATTATATGAGCAAAATTACAAAACACTTTCCATACAAATAAAGTCGGATTTAAATAATTGGAAAAATATTAAATGCTCTTGGGTAGGCCAAGCTAATATAATAAAGATGACAATAGTCCTTAAACTAATCTATTTATTTAGTGCTATACCAATCAGACTCCCAAGAAACTATTTTAATGACCTAGAAAAAATAACAACAAAATTCATATGGAAGAACAAAAGGTCAAGAATTTCAAGGGAATTAATGAAAAAAAATTAAATGAAGGTGGCCTAGCTGTACCTGATCTAAAAGTATATTATAAAGTAGTGGTCACCAAAACCATGTGGTATTGGCTAAGAAATAGATTAGTTGATAAGTGGAATAGGTTATGTTCACATGACAAAATAGTCAATAACTATCGCAATCTAGTGATTTACAAACCCAAAGATCCCAACCTTTAGGATAAGAATTCATTATTTGATAAAAACTGCTGGGAAAACTGGAAATAAATATGGCAGAAATTAGGCATGGACCTACACTTAACACCGTACACCAAGATAAGTTCAAAATCTTAAAAGATTCTCGTTCTCGTTCTATAAAGAACAAGATTATAAATAAATTAGAGGAACATAGGATAGTTTACCTCTCAGACTTATGGAGGAGGAAGGAAGTTGTGTCCAAAGAAGAACTGGAACTCTGAATACCAGAAAGATAATTTTGATTATATCAAATTTTAAAAAGCCTTTGTACAAACAAAACTAATGCAAACAAGATTAGAAGGGAAGCAACAAACTGGGAAAACATTTTTACAGTTAAATGTTATGATAAAGGCCTTATTTCCAAAATATATAGAGAATTGACTCTAATTTATAAGAAATCAAGCCATTCTCCAATGGATAAATGATCAAAGGATTTGAATAGACAATTTTCAGATGATGAAATTAAAACTATTTCCACTCATATGAAAAAGTGTTCCAAATCACTATTGATCAGAGAAATGCAAATTAAGACAACTCTGAGATACCACTACACACCTGTCAGATTGGCTAAGATGACAGGAACAAATAATGATGAATGTTGGAGGGGATGTGGGAAAACTGGAACAACAGCTGTATTATTGGTGGAGTTGTGAACCAATCCAACCATTCTGGAGAGCAATCTGGAATTATGCTCTAAAAGTTATTAAACTGTGCATACCCTTTGATCCAGCAGTGTTACTACTGGGCTTATATCCCAAAGAGATACTAAAGAAGGGAAAGAGACCTATATGTGCCAAAATATTTGTGGCAGCCCTTTTTGTAGTGGCTAGAAACTGGAAAATGAATGGATACTCATCAATTGGGGAATGGTTGGGTAAATTGTGATATATGAATGGTATGGAATATTATTGTTCTGTAAGAAATGATTAGCAGGATGAATACAGGGAGGCTTGGAGAGACATACATAAAACTGATGCTGAGTGAAATGAGCAGAACCAGGAGATCATTATACACTTCAACAACAACACTGTATGAGGATGTATTCTGATGGAAGTGGATATCTTCAACAAAGAGAAGATCTAATTTAGTTCCAATTGATCAATGATGGACAGAATCAGTTACACCCAAAGAATATACACTGGGAAATGAGTGTGAACTGTTTGCCTTTTTGCTTTTCTTCTCAGGTTATTTTTACCTTCTAAATCCAATTCTCCCTGTGCAACAAGAGAACTGTTCGGTTCTGAACGCATAAATTGTATCTAGGATATACTATAACATATTTAACATATATAAGACTGCCTGCCATCTAGGGGAGAGGGTAGAGGGAGGGAAGGAAAAAGTCAGAACAGAAGTGAGTGTGAGGGATAGTGTTGTAAAAAATTACCCATGCATATGTTCTGTCAATAAAAAGTTATAATAATAATAAAAATATATTTACTAGATGTGTGATTGAATTTCTCTCAGCCTCAATTTCCTCATATGGAAAATGAGGATGATAATAATAGTATTGACCTCAAGGTCTGTCGTAAGGGCAGAATGTAAAGCATTTGTTACTTCTTATTATGAAGACATTATCTTATAAGATAGTGCATGGTTATATTAGTTTCTTCTTATTCTCTTCCATTTTAGAGGATGTCAAAATCATATCTGTTGGTGTTGCTGTGTGCGTGTGTGTATGTGTGTTTGGGGAATGGTTGCAGAAGTGTTATTTGTCAGGACTTTTGAAGGTTAAGTAGCTCAGAATTAGGGCAAACAGACTCCAGAGGAACTAGCAATGAGTTTATTGTGCAGAGATGCGCAATTAGTTGTATATGTAATCAGACTAAAGACTTCTTTTTCCTGACAATGGTGAACTTGCTCCAGGGATTGAAATTAAGGATTATAAAGCTAGAGAATACTCATAAACAGTTCTAGTGCAGAATTCAGGGTATGACAAAATAACTTATTAATATAGATGTGAACTCCTCATTACTTCTTTTTCAGTTCTCTCTCTGATTGGTTCTACTTCTAAACATGTTGTCTTAACCCTTTGTATCTCTCTCTCACTTCCCCTTTCTATGTTGTATTCCCTCTATTAGAATATAAAGCTCTTGAGAGTAGGGGCCCTCTTCTTTTTGTATCCTCAGAGATACATTTGTCTGACAAATAGTAAGTACTTAATAAACACTCTATCATCTATCCCATCTGTCCATATGTCTGTCCATTCATCCATCCATTCATCTATCCATCTATCTCTGTCTCTGTTTCTCTCATCTATCAACTATTTACTTATCTGTCTATCTGCTGATAGATGACTGAAGGTAAGCAATAATAATAATAGCTAACATTTATATAGTACTTTCTATATTCCAGGCACTGTTCTAAACACTTTTATTATTTTGAGATGGGCATTCCTATTCTTCCTGGAATGTGAAAATTGTTCCAGAATATCACTTTACTGGTTTTTACTGATATCTTCAAACCACAATCCAAAGAAGGGGAACTGACACAATGGTTATATGATTTGCTCAGGGTCATACAGCTAGGGATTGTCTCAGATCAAATGTGAATTTAGGTTTTCCTGATACTAAGGCCATTAGTAAGTAGCTTTCAGGATTTCAGCTTCTGATCTTCTGATTCCTTCGAAGGGCAGTGAGGTGGGGCAATAGTGTACAGAGTGTTGGGCCTGGAGTCAGAAAGGCTCATCTTCCTGACTTCAAATCTGGCCCGAGACATTTACTTCACCCTGTTTGCCTCAATTTCCTCATCTGTAAAATGATCTAAAGAAGGAAATGGCAAAGTACTCCAGTGTCTTTGCCAAGGAAACCCCAAATGGAGTCACAAAGAATAAAATGATCAAAAAAGTGACTCAGCAACAACTTCCTACTCTAAATCCAGGCTCATTCCATACCAACAAAGTGCTTTCTAGCTGAGACCAATTATTTGAATTTGTTATTATATAGAATCCTTCACTAGAAAAAAGAGGAATACAAGAGAAATAGAGGAAACTAATGGAGGAGACAATAAATACCTGTAAAAGCTACCTAGAGGCTAAGAGAAAAACTTGAGAGGTGAAGTTTATGCCCTCATACTTCCTGAGAGGGAGGGATCATGGACTCATTTCTTTGATTGGTTTGGGAGTTCCTATTGGTTTTGGAATAAGAGGCCCAGCCCCTCAGAAATAGGCTGGAGACTGGAATTAGGCCCTGTGGGTGAAATTCATCAAACTTCTTTTTGGAGGGCATTTAAAAAAAAGGTTTTAAAACTTATTTTTATATTCCCTCCCCCCAATTTTGCCTTGATTTTAAAAGGATGACCAGGGCTTCCCAACTTACTGAGACAAGCCTCAGGTGATGAACAACAAACAGTAAATTACAGTTCAGTGCTTCCTTTTGTCCCCCCTTTTTTATTGTAGTCAAAGAATTCTGGCTTTCTATTTCTCTCCCTAGTAACAAAACATTTAGACATGTTCAAAACAGTGTTGTTATCTTTCTCTTTACCCATGAGCAATGCAAACTAAAACAGTGTTAACTGGAAAACATTTTCCCTAGTGCTCTGAAGTACTGGAAGCAGCAGGTTCCTTCAGGATACCTCTATTTTCTACCAAGGGATGATTTTTTTTCTTTTTTTTGCAATTTTGGATCTGATTCCCATTTCTTTTTATTTTGGAGGCTGTTTACTATTGTCTCAGTTATAATTCATGACACTTAAACCAGTTCTATACAGAGATATGGAACAAGAATTTATGGTGTCCTGCATGATAGCCCCATCCCGGGACCAAAAGAGGAGAAGGTTAGGGGACTCTATAAAGTAGTATTCATCCTTGAGCAAATAGGATCAGTTCTGTCCAGATAGAATGAGAGGTTGCAGTCAGTCTGTGAAAGGGTCTGTGTTCTTCCCAGTTTTGCAGCTAGTGTCCCAATATATTTGACAAGCACAAATTAATCGTAGGAAATCACTAGTAAGCAAAGGGGTTAAGTGCTGGCTCTAAGTTCTGGATGACAGATCTTTATAGTTCCTTCTGGAGGTTACATCCCTCCCCTGGCCCTATCTGAAGGACCAGATTAGGCAATTGTCATGTCTGCTGTCTGGCAGAAAGCCATATTTGGCTAATACCCCTTTTTATAGACAGGACAGAGGGCCACCTTTCTGTTTTTACAAAGGCAAGTTGGGAAAATATTTTTTTTCTGTTGCCTTTCATTAGTGCTTTGAATAAATGCTTATAAGGAGGAAGTAACGATTGGCTAATTATAAGTCAAACTTCAAGTAGTAATGAAGAGGAGGCTCATGTAGGCAATCAAAACAAAGATCTTCCATAAATAGCACCTTACATAGTAGTTTGTTATTAAGGATCTTCTGGAACCTGCAAATATCTTTTCATTAATAATATTTGTTTGTTGATTACCTTGCTTTTGAAGAACTTTCTCCACCAATTTCAGGTTATTCTTGGTCATGAGAGGTAGTCAAGAAAACAACTCTTTTTATCCATTTAATGGTAGACACCTCAGCTTTTCTTTGACTTCTACTAATTTAGCTATGTGTGTGTAGACATTCATTTAATCTCTCTGGATCTTGGTTTCCTATTTGTAAAGTGAATAAATTATTTCCAGTTGTGCCTATATCAGTGGGATGTTATGAAAATTATATAGCATCACATTTGATATCTATTTTTATGTGGGACCTGAAGCTCTTTTAGATTTGGTGATTTTTGAGATCTCTGACTGTCTTGTATTCCAAAATTTTCTCAGTGATTTGAGCTGGATGGTTGAAGCAGGGAATGAAGCACAGTGACTTTCTGCTCAAAAAACTCAACTCAAAAATCTGATATCATGGGAATTTCCCAGACTGCTTAGGAAAGATATCCCATCCTTTTTCTGCCTTTTGCATTTGTTTGTTCATCCACACTACCTTGTACCTTCATTCTTTTTTTTTATTATAGCTTTTTATTTACAAGATATATGCATGTGTAATTTTACAGCACTGACAATTGCCAAGCCTTTTGTTCCAATTTTTCCCCTCCTTCTCCCCACCCTCCTCCCCCAGATGGCAGGTTACATGTTACATATACCAATACGTGTTACATATATTAAAGTATAAATTAAATAATATATATACACACACATATACATATATATATGTATATGTGTGTGTATGTGTGTGTGTGTGTGTGTGCAAACAGGTCTTTGCTGCTGGTACCTTCATTCTACCACTGCTTTTTGGTCAATACTCTGGAAAAGGATGTTTGGTAGGACCAATATCTTAACCTTTTCCCTGCATACACATTAGAATTCAGGTAGTTTTCTCTTAAAAAGTAAGTAGCTGAGTGGCACAGTAGATATAGTACTATTCCAGGAGTGAAGAAGTCTCATAAGACTTCAGAAGAGAGTTCAAGTCTGACCCCAGATACTAACTATGTGACTCATGGTAAATCACTTAACCCTGTTTGCCTCAGTTTCCTAATTTGTAAAATTGGCTGGAGACAGACACGGCAAATCATTCTGTTATATTATGTTTAACAAGAAAACCCCAAATGGGATCAAGAAAAAAGACTCAACAGTGTAACCTTTAAAATTATTGAGGAATTCCTGGAGACTTATTTGGTTTAAAGGCTAAGACTCCTTTTGAAATCACTTCCTCATTGCCTAAGTGAAAAACAACTTGAAGCAGGATTTTCAGATCCTGGTGGATCATGATGGATAATTCAGGCAAAGGAGCTTTTCAAGATATCCTTAGCACCTACCCTTGTTGAATATCTTTCCTTGCTATGACTAAGTAAGTCTTTTTGAAAATAAACTGTTGAATAACTTACCAAGTGTCCCATTTTGTTCTATTATTAAATCTAAATTCCTGGGTGACTAGCCCGAGTTAGGTCCAATTTAAAAAAGGATATAAATTTAAAAATAAGAACTGACAATTAATACTGGTAGGAAATGGGGTAGATTTAGGAATTAATACTTGCCAAACTAGAAGGGGCAGCTAGGTGGCATAATAGATAGAACCCAGGCCCTGGAGTCAGGATAACCTGAGTTCAAATGTAGTCTCAGCTAATGCCTTGCTATATGGTCACTTAACCCTATTTTTTTCACTTTCCTCATTTGTAAAATGAGTTGAAGAAGGAAATGGCAAATCACTCCAGTATCTTTGCCAAGAAAATCTCAAATGGAGTCACAAAACAATCAGGCACAACTGAATAACAACCAAACAAAAACAATTTAGAGGTACATTTTACTGGCCTTTGTGTGTGTTTTAAAAAATATTTATTTTATTTATTTTGTATGTTATGATTATCAGATTTGAAAATAGCACAGTGATGCATAGAAGAGATAACATGCTATGTAATATATTCAGGATCAAAAATGATTTTGACATGCTAGAATGATGTATTAAATTTAATGAGATTCTATCATGATTAGTGGAAAAACCTTACCTTTTGGTTAAAAGAATCAAAAACATGAGTTGAAGATAACTAAATATTTAATAGACTTAAGGGTTTTAGTGGATGATAATGAGTCCAATTGAATCAAACATATAAGATAGCTCTCACAAAAAGCTAATGAAGTCTTCAATTGCATTAAGAGAAGCATAGTATAGAGAACAAGGCAGGTGATGCTCTTATAACTGCTCTGTCCTAGTCAGACCATTATTTCTGGTATTAAGTTTAATTCTGGGCACCCAATTTTATGGAGGGCATGGAGATGCTTGAGCATATTCAGAGATTTTACAGGATTTTACAGAATGGAGATCATGCCACATGAAGATAAATTAAAGTTTATTCTGAGGAAGAGAAGGTTTGGGGGCTGGCAAGTATGACAATTGTCTCCAAGTATTTGAAGGAATGTCAAGTGGAGAGGCTTCATAAGATTGTGAGTTCTTTGAGGGCAGGGTCTTCTTTTGCCACATTTTTAAAAAATCTTTAGTGACTAGTAGCTGGCACATGGTGAGTGCTTATGGAATGTTTATTTATAAACCTATTTTTTTGTGTTTTAAGGGCAGAATTAGGGATAAAATATGGAAGTTGCTATGGTAGATTAAGATTTGATGCAAAGAAAAGAAAAAAAATCTTATCTTTCTGTACAATCAGAGCAATTCAAAAGTGGTCTGGACTATGTTGAGAGGAAATAAGGTTCCTGTTGTTGTGGGGGGGTATGCAATTCAAAAATGGATGACGCTCTTTCTTGTGGCTATTCATTCTACTTAACATGAAGAGCACGCAGAAAAACTGGCAATTTTTAAATAGTTCTTAGAGAGTTGTTGATTCTATTTCCCAGCTCTCCCTCTTTATGGGTGATGGCTGCTCCCAGAACTTATTTGGGGAATGTGGTTATTATGGATTAATTCAACCAGAATCTTTACTTTATTTTGTCTCGTCTTCTTACTGATAGATACTAGATGATCTCACAGGTTTCTGACCGTTAGGTTTTCTATGGCCTTTCAAAAAACTGATGACTAACATCTTAACTAAGAAATTGTTCTGGCAAAAATGTATGCAACTGGTCTTTGTCTTATCTTTCCACAGAGCTGCCTCCTCTGGAAGCAAGAAGAGCTAATATTTATATTATGATTTACTGTTTGAAAGTGCTTCACAGATATGGTCTGCTTGCCCTACACAGTATACCTCTGATGGACATTAGTAATGCAAGCATTTGATGAATAAAGATCCTCAGGTTAAAAAAGGGGAAGTTAGTCAGCCACTCAATCAATAAATATTTATTAGGTCCTTACTATGTGCTAGACACTGTGCTAAGTACAAAAAAAGAACAAGAGACTTTTTGTCATCAGAGTTCATAGACTAATGCAGGAGACAACTTGCAAACAGTTATGTACAAATAAGATATACACAGGACAAATTGGAAAAAAAATCAACAAAAAGATGGCACCAGAATTAAGAGAAATTGGGAAGTGTTTTCTGTAAACATGAGATTTTAGTTGATATTTGTAGGAAGCCAAAGAAGTCAGGAGCTGGATATAAGAAAGTAGAGAACTCTAGGCATAGACAACAGTTAAGGTAAATATCCAGAATCAAGAAATGAAGTGTAAGGAACAGCCAGGAGGACAATATCTTTGCATTAAAAGTATACTTTATTCAGTAAAGTGTAAAGACATTGGAAAGCAGAACAGAAGATCTAAGTTATGATCATTGAATGACAGATAATTTCATATTTGATCCTGGAAGTGTTTATTGAATAGAAAGGAAGATCACTTTGGCATCTGAATATAGAATGGGCTGGAGTTGGGGAGAGATTTGGAGTATGAGAACCGACCAGAAGGCTATTGAAATGGTATAGGTTTAGGTGATGAGAGCTTATACGAATGAAAATTATGTCATAGTAGGGAACATGGTATATAGGAGAGATAAAATCAAGATCTTGGTAGCGAATTGCAAATGGCAAAAGAGTTTTGGTGAAAAAAAATACTGAAACCAGTTTTAGATGAATTGAATTCATTATCTTTCCCCTTCAAACCCTCCTTTACCCTAACTTTCCTATTACTGCTGAAGAGATCCACTTTGAGATGTCCAATAGGCAATTGGAGAGTTAAGAATGGAAGTGAGCAAAGAATTTAGAGAAGCATATATGGATTTCAGGATCATTAGCAGAGAGATGATAATTGAATCCATGTAAGCTGATGAAATCCTTAAGGGAAATAGTATAGAGGAAGAAGAAAAGAAGGCTCAGGAGAGAACCTAGTGAGATACCTAATTATTTCCCAAACAAGTGTGGCCTGCAGGAAGATCTAGCAAAAGAGACTGAGAAGGTATAGTCAAATAGGGGGAGAACTAGAAAAGTGTAGGGAGAAAGAGAGTATCAAGGGCAAAAGGATCATTGGTAATGTCAAAAACTGAAAAGAAGTCAAGAAGTTGAGAAATGAGAAAAGGCAATTAGATCTAGAAGCTTATATATATATATATATATATATATATTTTTTTTTATTTTATAATTATAACATTTTTTGACAGTACATATGCATGGGTAATTTTTTACAACATTATCCCTTGCACTTACTTCTATTCAGATTTTTTCCCTTCCTCCCCCAACCCCCTCCCCCAGATGGCAAGCAGTCTTATATATGTTAAATATATTACAGTATAATTTAGATACAATATATGTGTGTAGAACCGAATTTTTTGTTGCACAGGAAGAATAACAGTTTACATTCATTTCCCAGTGTTCCTTTTCTGGATGTAGCTGGTTCTGTCCATCATTAATCAATTGGAATTGGATTAGCTCTTCTCTATGTTGAAGAAATCCACTTCCATCAGCATACATCCTCATACAGTATCATTGTTGAAGTGTATAATGATCTTCTGGTTCTGCTCGTTTCACTCAGCATCAGTTGATGTAAGTCTCTCCAAGCCTTTCTGTATTTCTCCTGTTGGTCATTTCTTATAGAAAAATAATATTCCATAACATTCATATACCATAGTTTACCCAACCATTCTCCAATTGATGGACATCCATTCATCTTCCAGCTTCTAGCCACTATGAAAAGGGCTGCCACAAACATTTTGGCACATACAGGACCCTTTCCCTTCTCTAGTAGTTCCTTGGGGTATAAGCCCAGTAGTAGTATGGCTGGGTCAAAGGGTATGCACATTTTGATAACTTTTTGGGCATAATTCCAGATTGCTCTCCAGAATGGTTGGATTCTTTCACAACTCCACCAACAATGCATCAGTGTCCCAGTTTTCCCACAGCCCCTCCAACATTCATCGTTATTTGTTCCTGTCATCTTAGCCAATCTGACAGGTGTGTAATGATACCTCAGAGTTGTCTTAATTTGCATTTCTCTGATCAATAGTGATTTGGAACACTCTTTCATATGAGTGGAAATAGTTTTAATTTCATCATCTGAAAATTGTCTGTTCATATCCTTTGACCATTTATCAATTGGAGAATGGCTTGATTTCTTATAAATTAAAGTCAATTCTCTGTATATTTTGGAGATGAGGCCTTTATCAGAACCTTTAACTGTAAAAATTTTTTCCCAATTTGTTACTTCCCTTCTAATCTTGTTTGCATTAGTTTTGTTTGTGCAGAAACTTTTTAATTTGGTGTAATCAAAATGTTCTATTTTGTGATCAATAATGGTCTCTAGTTCTCCCTTGGACACAAACTCCTTCCTCCTCCACAAGTCTAAGAGGTAAACCATCCCATGTTCCTCCAATTTATTTATGATTTCGTTCTTTATGCCTAAATCTTGGACCCATTTTGATCTAATCTTAGTATGTGGTGTTAAATGTGGGTCCATGCCTAGTTTCTGCCATACTAATTTCCAGTTTTCCCAGCAGTTTTTGTCAAATAATGAATTCTTATCCCAAAATTTGGGATCTTTGGGTTTGTCAAAGATTAGATTGCTATTTTTATTCACTATCTTGCCCTGTAAACCTAACCTATGCCACTGATCAACTAGTCTATTTCTTAGCCAATACCAAATGGTTTTGGTGACTGTTGCTTTATAATATAGCTTTAAATCAGGTACACTTAGACCACCTTCCTCTGACTTTTTTTTCATTAGTTCCCTTGCAATTCTCGACCTTTTATTCTTCCATATGAATTTTGTTGTTATTTTTTCTAGGTCATTAAAATAGTTTCTTGGGAGTCTGATTGGTATAGCACTAAATAAATAGATTAGTTTGGGGAGTATTGTCATCTTTATTATATTCGCTCGGCCTATCCAAGAACATTGAATGTCTTTCCAATTATTTAAATCTGACTTTATTTTTGTGGCAAGTGTTTTGTAATTTTGCTCATATAATTCCTGACTCTCCTTTGGTATATATATTCCCAAATATTTGATACTATCGACTGTTATTTTGAATGGAATTTCTCTTTGTATCTCTTGCTGTTGGATTGTGTTGGTAATGTATAAAAATCCTGAGGATTCATGTGGATTTATTTTGTATCCTGCGACTTTGCTAAAATTCTGAATTATTTCTAATAGCTTTTTAGCAGAGTCTTTGGGGTTCTCTAAGTATACCATCATGTCATCTGCGAAAAGTGACAATTTGGTTTCTTCATTTCCTACTCTAATTCCTTGGATCTCTTTCTCAGCTCTTATTGCCAAGGCTAGAGTTTCTAGTACTATATTGAATAGTAATGGTGATAGTGGGCAACCTTGTTTCACTCCTGATCTTACAGGGAAAGATTCTAGTTTATCACCATTACATATGATGTTTACTGAAGGTTTTAAATATATGCTCCTTATTATTTTAAGGAATAGTCCATTTATTCCTATACTCTCAAGTGTTTTTAGTAGGAATGGATGTTGGATTTTATCAAATGCCTTTTCTGCATCTATTGAGATGATCATATGGTTTTTATTAATTTGATTATTAATATGGTCAATTATACTAATAGTTTTCCTAATATTAAACCAGCCCTGCATTCCTGGTATAAATCCCACTTGGTCATAGTGTATTAGCTTATATATTTTTTGATAACTTTGGAGAGGAGACATAACTATGTGATAAGTTTTGAATGAGACATACATGTTTGTAGCTAGTAGAAAAGCAGCCAGTAAATGGAGAAATCGACAATTAGTAAAATATGGCTATAATAGTAGAGAAATGTAGCTATGATAGGTGCCAGAGAAGATAGGAGGGACTTGTAGAGGAGAAGGCCTTGGCATTTTTTCTTGTGAGACAGGAGTAAAGGAGGATAAACTACTAGAAGGCATCTAAGTGATATGAGATGAAGAGAGAGAAAAGGAAGCTCTTAGAGAAGGACTTTAGTGTTTATACTTACAAATGAGGCATGATTCTCAACTGAGAAGTTGATGAGAGGAAGAGGTAGAAGAATTTTGAGGAGGGATATTAAAGTTTGGAAAAATAATTGTGGTGGGTGAAATAGTGAGTCAATTAAGTAGGTATAAAATGATTGCCTTACTGTAGTGAGGGCCCAGCTGATAATACATAATATAAACGTGTAGCAGCTCCAATCAGAATAGTTTTATGATTTGCTCCATTTATAGTTGACAGCACTTGAATAGGAAGGAAAACAGTTGATGGTGGGAGTAAATTAGGGTGCAGATTTTTCAAAAGAAGATCAGCAATATCATAAAAATGCAAGGAACTCAAGAGGAGAGAACAGTATAGAGTTCAATTGGCTTATTAAAGGGTCAAACCAGGGAAAGGAGAAGTATGTAAACAGGACAGAGATGATGATGTTCTTTTTTTTTATTATATATTTTTTATAGTATTATCCCTTGTATTCATTTTTCCAAATTATCCCCCCCTCCCTCAACTCCCTCCCCCGGATGACAGGCAATCCCATACATTTTACATGTGTTACAATATAACCTAGATACAATACATGTGTGTAAATACCATTTTCTTGTTGCACAATTAGCATTAGATTCTGAAGGTACATCTAACCTGGGCAGACAGATGTTAGTGCTAACAATTTACATTCACTTCTCAGTGTTTCTTCTCTGGGTGTAGCTACCTCTGTCCATCATTGATCAACTGGAAGTGAGTTGGCTCTTCTTTATGTTGAAGATTTCCACTTCCATCAGAATATATCCTCATACAATGTTGTTGTTGAAGTGTACAGTGATCTTCTGGTTCTGCTCATTTCACTCAGCATCAGTTGATGTAAGTCTCTCCAAGCCTCTCTGTATTCCTCCTGCTGGTCATTTCTTACAGAGCAATAATATTCCATAACCTTCATATACCATAATTTACCCAACCATTCTCCAACTGATGGACATCCATTCATCTTCCAGTTTCTAGCTACTACAAAAAGAGCTGCCACAAACATTTTGGCACATATAGGTCTCTTTCCGCTCTTTAGTATTTCTTTGGGATATAAGCCCAGTAGTAGTACTGCTGGGTCAAAGGGTATGCACAGTTTGATAACTTTTTGGGCATAGTTCCAAATTGCTCTCCAGAATGGCTGGATTCTTTAACAACTCCACCAACAATGTATTAGTGTCCCAGTTTTCCCACATCCCCTCCAACATTCATCATTATTTGTTCCTGTCATCTTAGCCAATCTGACAGGTGTGTAGTGGTATCTCAGAGTTGTCTTAATTTGCATTTCTCTGATCAGTAGTGATTTGGAACACTCTTTCATATGAGTGTATATAGTTTCAATTTCTTCATCTGAGAATTGTCTGTTCATATCCTTTGACCATTTATCAATTGGAGAATGGTTCGGTTTCTTATAAATTAGGGTTAGTTCTCTATATATTTTGGAAATGAGACCTTTGTCAGAACCTTTGCTTTTAAAAATATTTTCCCAATTTGTTACTTCCCTTCTAATCTTATTTGCATTAGTATTGTTTGTACAGAAACTTTTTAGTTTGATGTAATCAAAATCTTCTATTTTGTGATCAATAATGATCTCTAGTTCTCCTCTGGTCATAAATTCCTTCCTCCTCCACAAGTCTGAGAGGTAGACTATCCTCTGTTCCTCTAATCTATTTATTATCTCACTCTTTATGCCTAAATCTTGGACCCATTTTGATCTTATCTTGGTATATGGTGTTAAGTGTGGATCCATATCTAATTTCTGCCATATTAATTTCCAGTTTTCCCAACAGTTTTTTCCAAATAATGAATTTTTATCCCTAATGTTGGTATCTTTGGGTTTGTCAAAGATTAGATTGATATAGATGTACCCTTTTTTGTCCTTTGTATCTAATCTGTTCCACTGATCTACCGGTCTATTTCTTAGCCAGTACCAAATGGTTTTGGTGACTGCTGCTATATAATATAGCTTTAGATCAGGTACACTTAGACCACCTTCCTCTGAGTTTTTTTTCATTAGTTCCCTTGCAATTCTCGACCTTTTCTTCTTCCATATGAATTTTGTTGTTATTTTTTCTAGGTCATTGAAATAGTTTCTTGGGAGTCTGATTGGTATAGCACTAAATAAATAGATCAGTTTGGGGAGTATTGTCATCTTTATTATATTCGCTCGGCCTATCCAAGAGCACTGAATGTCTTTCCAATTATTTAAATCTGACTTTATTTTTGTGGCAAGTGTTTTGTAATTTTTCTCATGTAATTCCTGACTTTTATTTGGTAGATGGATTCCCAGATATTTTATACTCTCAACATTTGTTTGGAATGGAATTTCTCTTTGTATCTCTTGCTGTTGCATTTTGTTAGTGATATATAAAAATGTTGCGGATTTATGTGGATTTATTTTGTATCCTGCCACTTTGCTGAAATTCTGAATTATTTCTAATAGCTTTTTAGCAGAGTCTTTGGGGTTCTCTAAGTATACCATCATGTCATCTGCGAAAAGTGACAATTTGGTTTCTTCATTTCCTACTCTAATTCCTTGGATCTCTTTCTCAGCTCTTATTGCCAAGGCTAGAGTTTCTAGTACTATATTGAATAGTAATGGTGATAGTGGGCAACCTTGTTTCACTCCTGATCTTACAGGGAAAGATTCTAGTTTATCACCATTACATATGATGTTTACTGAAGGTTTTAAATATATGCTCCTTATTATTTTAAGGAATAGTCCATTTATTCCTATACTCTCAAGTGTTTTTAGTAGGAATGGATGTTGGATTTTATCAAATGCCTTTTCTGCATCTATTGAGATGATCATATGGTTTTTATTAATTTGATTATTAATATGGTCAATTATACTAATAGTTTTCCTAATATTAAACCAGCCCTGCATTCCTGGTATAAATCCCACTTGGTCATAGTGTATTAGCTTATATATTTTTTGATAACTTTGGAGAGGAGACATAACTATGTGATAAGTTTTGAATGAGACATACATGTTTGTAGCTAGTAGAAAAGCAGCCAGTAAATGGAGAAATCGACAATTAGTAAAATATGGCTATAATAGTAGAGAAATGTAGCTATGATAGGTGCCAGAGAAGATAGGAGGGACTTGTAGAGGAGAAGGCCTTGGCATTTTTTCTTGTGAGACAGGAGTAAAGGAGGATAAACTACTAGAAGGCATCTAAGTGATATGAGATGAAGAGAGAGAAAAGGAAGCTCTTAGAGAAGGACTTTAGTGTTTATACTTACAAATGAGGCATGATTCTCAACTGAGAAGTTGATGAGAGGAAGAGGTAGAAGAATTTTGAGGAGGGATATTAAAGTTTGGAAAAATAATTGTGGTGGGTGAAATAGTGAGTCAATTAAGTAGGTATAAAATGATTGCCTTACTGTAGTGAGGGCCCAGCTGATAATACATAATATAAACGTGTAGCAGCTCCAATCAGAATAGTTTTATGATTTGCTCCATTTATAGTTGACAGCACTTGAATAGGAAGGAAAACAGTTGATGGTGGGAGTAAATTAGGGTGCAGATTTTTCAAAAGAAGATCAGCAATATCATAAAAATGCAAGGAACTCAAGAGGAGAGAACAGTATAGAGTTCAATTGGCTTATTAAAGGGTCAAACCAGGGAAAGGAGAAGTATGTAAACAGGACAGAGATGATGATGTTCTTTTTTTTTATTATATATTTTTTATAGTATTATCCCTTGTATTCATTTTTCCAAATTATCCCCCCCTCCCTCAACTCCCTCCCCCGGATGACAGGCAATCCCATACATTTTACATGTGTTACAATATAACCTAGATACAATACATGTGTGTAAATACCATTTTCTTGTTGCACAATTAGCATTAGATTCTGAAGGTACATCTAACCTGGGCAGACAGATGTTAGTGCTAACAATTTACATTCACTTCTCAGTGTTTCTTCTCTGGGTGTAGCTACCTCTGTCCATCATTGATCAACTGGAAGTGAGTTGGCTCTTCTTTATGTTGAAGATTTCCACTTCCATCAGAATATATCCTCATACAATGTTGTTGTTGAAGTGTACAGTGATCTTCTGGTTCTGCTCATTTCACTCAGCATCAGTTGATGTAAGTCTCTCCAAGCCTCTCTGTATTCCTCCTGCTGGTCATTTCTTACAGAGCAATAATATTCCATAACCTTCATATACCATAATTTACCCAACCATTCTCCAACTGATGGACATCCATTCATCTTCCAGTTTCTAGCTACTACAAAAAGAGCTGCCACAAACATTTTGGCACATATAGGTCTCTTTCCGCTCTTTAGTATTTCTTTGGGATATAAGCCCAGTAGTAGTACTGCTGGGTCAAAGGGTATGCACAGTTTGATAACTTTTTGGGCATAGTTCCAAATTGCTCTCCAGAATGGCTGGATTCTTTAACAACTCCACCAACAATGTATTAGTGTCCCAGTTTTCCCACATCCCCTCCAACATTCATCATTATTTGTTCCTGTCATCTTAGCCAATCTGACAGGTGTGTAGTGGTATCTCAGAGTTGTCTTAATTTGCATTTCTCTGATCAGTAGTGATTTGGAACACTCTTTCATATGAGTGTATATAGTTTCAATTTCTTCATCTGAGAATTGTCTGTTCATATCCTTTGACCATTTATCAATTGGAGAATGGTTCGGTTTCTTATAAATTAGGGTTAGTTCTCTATATATTTTGGAAATGAGACCTTTGTCAGAACCTTTGCTTTTAAAAATATTTTCCCAATTTGTTACTTCCCTTCTAATCTTATTTGCATTAGTATTGTTTGTACAGAAACTTTTTAGTTTGATGTAATCAAAATCTTCTATTTTGTGATCAATAATGATCTCTAGTTCTCCTCTGGTCATAAATTCCTTCCTCCTCCACAAGTCTGAGAGGTAGACTATCCTCTGTTCCTCTAATCTATTTATTATCTCACTCTTTATGCCTAAATCTTGGACCCATTTTGATCTTATCTTGGTATATGGTGTTAAGTGTGGATCCATATCTAATTTCTGCCATATTAATTTCCAGTTTTCCCAACAGTTTTTTCCAAATAATGAATTTTTATCCCTAATGTTGGTATCTTTGGGTTTGTCAAAGATTAGATTGATATAGATGTACCCTTTTTTGTCCTTTGTATCTAATCTGTTCCACTGATCTACCGGTCTATTTCTTAGCCAGTACCAAATGGTTTTGGTGACTGCTGCTATATAATATAGCTTTAGATCAGGTACACTTAGACCACCTTCCTCTGAGTTTTTTTTCATTAGTTCCCTTGCAATTCTCGACCTTTTCTTCTTCCATATGAATTTTGTTGTTATTTTTTCTAGGTCATTGAAATAGTTTCTTGGGAGTCTGATTGGTATAGCACTAAATAAATAGATCAGTTTGGGGAGTATTGTCATCTTTATTATATTCGCTCGGCCTATCCAAGAGCACTGAATGTCTTTCCAATTATTTAAATCTGACTTTATTTTTGTGGCAAGTGTTTTGTAATTTTTCTCATGTAATTCCTGACTTTTATTTGGTAGATGGATTCCCAGATATTTTATACTCTCAACATTTGTTTGGAATGGAATTTCTCTTTGTATCTCTTGCTGTTGCATTTTGTTAGTGATATATAAAAATGTTGCGGATTTATGTGGATTTATTTTGTATCCTGCCACTTTGCTGAAATTTTGAATTATTTCTAATAGCTTTTTAGCAGAGTCTTTGGGGTTCTCTAAGTATAACCATCATGTCATCTGCACAAGAGTGATAGTTTGATTTTCCTCATTTTCCTACTCTAATTCCCTTGAATCTCTTTCTCGACTCTTATTGCCGAGGCTAGCGTTTCTAGTACTATATTGAATAGTAATGGTGATAGTGGGCAACCTTGTTTCACTCCTGATCTTACTGGGAAAGGTTGCAGTTTATTTCTATTGCATATTATGCTTACTGACGATCTTAAATATATGCTCCTGATTATTCTAAGGAATAGTCCATTTATTCCTATACTCTCAAGAGTTTTTAGAAGGAATGGATGTTGGATTTTGTCAAATGCTTTTTCTGCATCTATTGAGATGATAATATGGTTCTTATTAATTTGATTATTAATATGGTCAATTATATTAATAGTTTTCCTAATATTAAACCAGCCCTGCATTCCTGGAATAAATCCTACCTGATCATAGTGTATTATCCTGGAGATGATTTTCTGAAGTCTTTTTGCTAATATCTTATTTAAGATTTTAGCATCAATATTCATTAAGGAAATTGGTCTATAATTTTCTTTCTCAGTTTTCGATCGACCTGGTTTAGGTATCAGTCCCATGTCTGTGTCATAAAAGGAGTTTGGGAGGACTCCTTCATCCCCTATTTTTTCAAATAATTTATATAACATTGGGGCTAATTGTTCTTTAAATGTTTGGTAGAATTCACATGTGAATCCATCTGGTCCTGGGGATTTTTTCCTGGGGAGTTGATTAATAGCTTGTTCTATTTCTTTTTTTGAAATGGGACTATTTAAGTAATTTATCTCCTCCTCTGTTAAACTAGGGAGCCTATATTTTTGGAGGAAGTCTGATGATGTTCTAAGAAAGAACTAGGGGATAGAGGAGACTAGAGATTACAGAGAAAATTAAGAACAGAGTTTAGGGTTGTAAATGATAACAAGGTGAGTTTGGAAGTGGTAGTGGGGAGCAAGGAGTATAAAAATTCCCTCATCTCAACTAGTGAGTGAATAAGTGTGTGTGTGTGTATGTGTGTGTGTGTGTGTGTGTGTTTGTGTGTGTGTGTGTTCGTGCATGCGTGTGTATGTGAACGTTTACACAATTTTGGAAAGGAGTCAGGTCAGTGACAGCTAGAAGTTTAAAGAAGTTGGAAAGAAAGATATTTAAGGAAGAAATAAGTTTGTTACCTATGGAACAGTATTACAGAGACCATAGTGGAAGGAGGTGGTAACTTTAAAATGGGACGTTGAGAGAGTTGGGAGTTGGGTTGAGGGGAATGTGAATAAGGAAGCAAGTAATGGAGAATGGATAAATAATGATAGGTGGAAATTCAGGATTATTGGGATGGGAAAGGAATGAACAAGTAGGATTGTGTTAATCATTGATGAATGAGTTTAGATGAGTTATTAACATTAGGGGTTCAAACTCAGAGTGGAATATTTTGGGAGTTAGGAAGCTGGGGCAGATGACTGGTTTGGGAAGCTGTAGGCATATCAGGGTAGGAAATAGGTGGAGGAACCAGAAAGGAATGGTTTCTCTGCTCCTATAGATGGAAAGAAGAGGAAAACACCAGCCAAGGAGACTGGCACATATTGGACAATATGGTAAAATGAGTTTCTAGTGATCATACAGCTACAAAGTTGCAGAGACAGAATTTAACCTGAGATCTAACTCTAAGGCTAGTTCTTTTCCCCAATATATAATGATGTCTCATTAAGGTGAAACTTCTTTTGACTAATAGCTTTTGAAAAGAAGACAGGGCTATGTTTTATTATAGAAAACTCCTTATTATCCAAGTTACCTACATTCAATTTATGGTAGATCCTTATTCAATAAATTATTGCTAAAACATTGTTATAGTCAAGTCACTTGAGGAACTTAAGAAATGTCCCAATGGGACATTTATGTTTCTAGTTCTGTCACATGCAAAATACTCATATGAACCTTTCCCAATGATTTCCTAGGGCATCTACTCATCATAAAACTACTTTTGGGTGCTTATCCTTGGTTATTGGAATGGTAGATTTTATAGTTAAGGGCTGATGTGGAAAGTAAGTCCTCTGGATTTCAAAGAATTGGGTAGATAGATTATTTTGTAGTCATTCATGTGATATTCTGAATGTCTTTTCTACTAACCAGCCCACTCCAGTCCCATCCTCCATGCAGCCACCAAAAAGATTTCCCTAAATTGCAGATCTGACTATGTCATCCCCCTTGCTCAATAAATTTCACTGGATCCCAATTCAGGATCAAATATAAAATTCTTTCTGGCATTTAAAGTCCTTTAAAACCTAGCCCCCTTCTACCTTTCTGGTCTTTTTATATCTTACTCCCTGCCATGTACGCTTCAATTCAGTAACATTGGTAAAGTGGCTAGTCCACCACAAGGCTTTCTGTTTCTTGATTCTGGGCTCTGTCTTGTCACATGTCTGTCCTCTATACCCTTCTTGCCTTTTCTGGCTTCCTTTAAATCCCAACTAAAATCTCATCTTCGATGGGAAGCTTTTCCCAACACCCCCTCAATTCTAGCACCTTCCCTCTCTTCATTATTTCCTATTTATTCTATATGTAGCTTGTTATCTATATCTATATCTACACATATGCACAAATATATTTTAATTTGCTTGTTCTTTCTCCAAGTAGATTGTGAGTACTTTGAAGATAAGGCTATCTTTCACCTCCTTTTATATATATATATATATATATATATATATATATATATATATATATATATATATATATATATATATATATATTTGTGATTGTTGTCTGTCCTTTGTTCTCGAAGAGAACATAAAGACATAAAGAGGTGATGCCATAAGATGCAAATGAATTGGATTTAAGGGAGATGTTGTGGTGCAAGGTCACCTGCCACACTTTCCCCTCCAGAGTCATCTGGGTCCAGTGGCCAGATTTAGATCAGGATAACTAGATCTAGCCCTGGATGAAATGGGAGACCTTTGCCTTTTTAAGCCAAGGTCTTGACCAATAGGTCTCAGTTTGACTGAGATCGCACCCATTTATTGATTAAGGCTAGGTAGCAATTGAGACAAAGAATCTTCTCTTTCACCTAGTCCAAAAAATTGAATCTTGGAGGGGAAGACCCTCAGAATTTCTGATTGAGGCAGATATGCTTACTGTTTACATTCAATCTAAATCAAAGAGTACCCCAAAAATGACCAGTGTCTTGCACATAGAAGGCACTTAATAAATGTTCATTTATTTATTGATTGACTTTTATTTTAAGACCAACTGATCTATCTACTCTTCTGTCCTTAATGAGTTTTTTTCTGTCACTTTGCCTCTAACTGAGTCATTGATCTACCTTAATATGCAATGTGGCCTCATTAATTCTTCCCCTCCTTCCTCTTCACCAGAGAATCATCCTGAGTCATAGTTTGTAAGAAGCAGAAGTTCCAGTAGCTTCCCTCAGTTCCAATTCTAAGTCTTTCTCCAGAGGAGATAAAGCCAGGGATTGGGATCTGCCAGAGCATGGAGGAATTAACATTTAAGGGGATCTGATAGAATAGAATCACCCTTTGCTCTCTGGACAAAATAGCTTTGTGCTAAGCAAGGTATTTCATAGGGCAGAGGCCAGAGGCCAGAGACCTGGTGTCTGGTGAGAGAAGGGAGGCAGGAAAAGGGAGACAGAAAACGGGTCTGAAGAAAAAGGGCTTTCACAAAACAAAGTTGCTGATTCTGTTTGTGATCAATCATAGTTAACAAAAAGCCCCATGACAGCCCTTGTTTCTTAGAACCTCACCATACCATCATTCTGAGCCTATCAGAAAAGATGACATTAATTCAGTATATTTTCTTGTGTTCACATAGGCAGCTTATTGCAACATAATTGGGTTTATCTGGTAGAGCTATTTTTTTCTTTTTTAAAATTTATTTGAGGGTGTGTGTGTGTGTGTGTGTGTGTATACATATATATATATATATATATATATATATATATATATATATATATATATATATATATATATATATATATATATATATTTGAGCTCTTGAGATGCTGGAAATTGTCTTTTTTCTCCAGTCCTGTCACTTAAAGGAAAGAGCAAATAGTTAAAGGATCTTCCATTTTATAGATGTGAATACTTTCTACTTCTTAACATACTTGGAATTGGGCTCTTTCCTCATGCTTTACTGAAACATGGGGACATTTCTATTCTTTTTATATATTCCTATTTCTATAAATATTTTCTTCTGAATGTTGGATTTCACAACCAAGAAGTCAATGTTGAGTTCTCCTATGAACATTCTTTGTTTATTATGACTGTATCACATATACATTAATCCTAGCTTTTCAAGGATGCCAGATTAATTTTCTTAAAATAATACTTTCAATCACAATTTAAAAAAACTATAATATCTCCTATTTCTTATAGGATAAACCATAAAATCCTTGATTTGACATTCAAAGTCTTTCACAATCTAGTGACTGTTCTGTTTTAATTTTTATTTACTTTTATTATTGTTCAGTTATGTCTGACTCGTGATACCATTTGGTGTTTTCTTGGCAAATATAATAAGGACTTTTTAATAGATGGAATTATTTCAAATAGCTGGAATGGTCTAGCCCATTAGACAGTTATCTTCCCATTTTTCGAAGTATTGAAGCAGAGGAGAGATGTCAAGGATATGGTAGAAGTGATGAGAAGTAGGATTCGCTGACATCTAGGGTCTCTTTTAATTCTAAATTGCTATGATCTATGAATAAATGATTGGTCATTATTGATTACTTCTCCATCTGCATTAATTTACCAATTAAAATGGCAAACATTTTGGGAGCAAGGACTGTAGGCATGGATAATACTACCCTGCAATCTGTCAGCATTTAATTTAACTAATAGTTATTTTCAGCTTGTTCTAAATAAGGAAAAGTTAGTCTTTGAATATAAAGATAATGTGATTTTGGGGGCATTTTGATTTTATCTTATGTTTCTAACTATCTCTATCTATCCCTGAGTGATCTTAGAGGCTCCTCTCCCAATCTAGTGAGTCCCTAGGGAGAAAAACAACTCTAAAATGTTACCATTTTTACTGAGCTATTTTGTATCTTCCATCTTTTCTAGAAATAAAACCTGAATGGTTTCAGTGTGTCATATGGGAATTTTATCCACTTGACTCTGGTACTACAGTGACAGGAACAGAGGGAGAAATAGACGATGGTCTATGTGTCAGGAATTCCCTGGAGCTCACTGAAAAGCCATCTAAGGAAGTTAAAAAAAAAACACACACAGCTACATAAAATGGGCCTTTGGGGTTGCAGTGAGCAGTGGGGTGACTCAGTGGATAGAGTATTAGAGTTATCATCACAAAGACTGAGTTCAAATAATTCTTTAGATTCTTACTAACTATGCGAATCTGGCAAGTCATCTAATCTGTCAGTCTCAGTTTCCTTTTCTGCTAAAATGGGGATAATAATAGCACTTATACCATGGGGATGTTGTGAGTACAAAATGAGATATCTATAAAGTAGTTTCTAAACTTTAAAATGATATAGTTTATTATTGTTGTTGTTGTTATTATTACTGCCTTCTCTAAATGCACATTTCTTAAACTCCAGTGACCACTCTGGACCAAAAAAAGAATTATATTTGACTCCAATGTGATGGAGGCTCCAATGCTGTGAGTAGTTAATCCATTGTTTTCAATTATAACTGGTTGTATATGCGTTTGTGAATTGTAAAGGACAGTCCCACTGTTTCTTACATAAAAGAAGAAAATGAGACAATGAGTTAATGAAATGTTTTGAAACTAATAGCTAGTTTCAAAACAGGACCTAGGACCCTGGTTTGAATATTGACTCAATGTTTTTTTCTACCATATATGTATTTACCAGGCTAGATGTGCCTCTTTATGAAAACTATAAGTTTCCAGGTTTGAGATTTTTGGAAAAGGGACTATGAAAAGTGAGCCTGGTAAAAGAAAAAATATGATAGTATTCAATAGTCATAATCCACCCCCTTCTTAGTTGACCCTACAAGTATAATCATTGGCTTAGAGGTTAATGATTGGGACAGGGGATTGGGAAATTTGTTGTATTAAGGAATTCCTGGTCCCTCTCAGATGGAGGAGATCTAAGATTAAATGGATATGTATATATGTATTTGCAGTATTTGCAGTGCCTGGAAGTTTCCTTAAATATATAATCAGAGGTAATTAGACTATGTGGTTTAAGAAAGGGTATAAACATTATTGACATTCTAGTCTCGGAATAAGTCCCTTCCAGGTTGATTTGCCTTTGACAGTTCCTGATTTTCTATATTTTTGACATTTTGGGAAGCAGATGTGATGAGGGTAAGAAAGTTGAAACTCAAATCTAATGCCACTTGGTTCTAAACTAATACTGCTTGTTTGCATATACTCAGCCATGCAATACTTTCTCTGTTGGGGTGGGACTAATTCATGGATTACATGGTAGAGTATTAGAACTTAATTTTAAGACAACTCAATGGAAATTGAAGAAATTTGGACTTCTTCCTCTTTTTGATCAGTCTCTCACAATTGATTAATATTTGTTTGTTTTTTTTTCTGTCTCCTTTATCAACCAGATTGTTTGAGGGTTTTTTTTTTGTTTGTTTGTTTTTTTAAGATTTGGAGTTGTTCAGTCATTTCACTTATGTCTGACACGTTGTGACCCCTCCCCCCATTTGGGGTTTTCTTGGCAAAAATATCAGAATGGCTTACCATTTCATTCCCCATAGTATTGGGGTATTTGGTGACAGTGCCCAACATTATTATAACCACAAAAGTTCTTTTTTTCTTTAGACATTTTTGAGGCCTTTGCCAATTGACTAACTAATCATTCTCTTCCCCAGGTCACAACAGAACAGATGTCATTAAACTTTGGTTATTGCTTGTTTCATTGTATCTCTGAGTTGAAAGTGCTTCTACTTTCTTTGAGACTATAATATCTTGTATTAGGATAAAGAATGCTTGCCTCATTTGTGTGGTCTGTTCCTCAGGGGTAGGGCTTTTCCTATTCTCTCTTATATCCTTCATAGTAATCAATTCAGAACTGATCTCATAGTAGTTTATATAGAGTGTCCAGAAGAGGAAGAACAAGATTGAATAGAAATAATGAGTCTGCCTTCTTTGTGTGGAAATTATAATTGTCCGAACTTCAATAAAGGGAATTGAGGCAGAGTTCTGAGCTAATGACACTTTATTAAAGGATACATGATTCCCTCCATTGATGTGGACCTCAGATCTTTCTCATGATCTGAGATGCTCCCTTCTTATGCAGCCTTATTTTATATAAGGTTTAATAGAATATTTGGTATTTGAACATTTTAAAGAGGCTTCATAAAGTATTCCATTGGTTGATAGATATTGCTTTATGGGCCAAAAATAATGCAACACTTAGTAATGGTATGCCATCAGTGAGGGATGGGTTGTGGTGTTTCAGGTTAGATAAAGTATGGGATATCTTCACTGACTAAATGATCATAAGATGGTCATAAGATGTTCATGGGCTAATCCAACTATTCTGGAGAGCAATTTGGAACTATGCCCTGTGCATACCTTTTGATCCAGCAGTGTCACGACTGGGTCTGTACCCCAAAGAGAAATGGAAAAAAGGACCCACATGTACCAAGATGTTTATAGCAACTCTCTTTGTGGTGGCAAAGAAGTAGAAATTAATGGGATGCCCATTAATTGGGGAATGGCTGAACAAATTGTGGTAAATGAATGTAATGAAATACTATTATTCTATAAGAAATGATGAGCAGTCAGATTTCAGAAAATCCTGGAAAGACTTATGCTGATCCTGAGTGAAGGGAGCAGAACCAGAACACTGTACACAGTAAAACAACACTGTGCAGATGATAAACTTTGATAGACTTAGCTCTTCTCAGCAACACAGGGATTTAAGACAGCTCCAAAAGTCTCATGATGGAAAATAAGTCTCATGATGGAAAATACTATCTACACCCTGAAAAAGAACTATGGAGTTTGTTGCAGTTCAAAGCATACCATTTTTACTTTTTAATTTTTTTTCTTCCTTGTAGTTTATCCTTTTTGTTCTGATTCTTCTTTTATAACACAACTAGTAGGGGAATATATTTAAAATGATTGTAAATATATAACTTGTATCAGTTTGATTCTTGTCTTGAGGAGAAAAGAAAGACGGGACAGAGGGAGAAAATGATAACCAAAATATTATAAAAGTAAATGATAAAAACTAATAAAGAATATTGCTGTTTTTTATTTTAATAGTTTTTATTTACCAGATATATGCATGGACAATTTTACAACATTGACAATTGGCAAACCTTTTGTTCTAATTTTTCCCCTCCTTCTCCCCCCCTCCCCCCGTCCCTGCTCATGTTGGACAAGACAGAGTGGTTGGGAGAAACAAAAATAAGAAGGGGGACTTTCCATGTCATTAAGTCACCTCTGTCACATTGGGCTTAGTCACCATAACAAAGAAAAACAAGGGTGGAGGGCCTCTAGTTAGCTTCTTATGATTAAGCAAGTGCATTTACAATCTGCAACTCACAGCTCTGGGGCCCAATACACAGAACATATAATCACTACTTACAATAATAGTAAATTGATTAATACTGATTGGAATAGAGTAAGGGTCCAAGTGAATTGTATCCCACATTTGTTCCATGCCATTCCTACCTCTTCTCTAATTCCTGATCCATTGTTTCCTAGACTTATAGCTGCCACCTCTTACAGAAGAATCTTTGCAGTGCTAATTCCGATTTGAGCAATGGGAAAAGGTCCTTTCAAGTCTTCCCATCATACAGCAACCTATGACACTACCTTTAGGATGACTTTAATAAGATCAGACACAAAAGCAGCTCTTTGAAATGTTAAAGCCCTGACCAAAACATTAATAATAATAATTTTGAAAGGTAGCAGATGGTGGTGCTTCACTTGAGCAACTGTACCAATAATCAAGGGACAGATACCTTCTGCTGTAGTCCCCAGATTATCATTATTGAGAATGGGAAATATTAAGAAAGCCTAGCATGATACAGATTCTGGTCAATAATCGGCAGTCTATTCATTCTATACCCTTCTTCTTCCTAGTGTCTATTCATTTCTTTTCCTTATTTCCTCCTTGAATCTATGGTGAAACTTTTACTAATGGACTCATTAAAAGATTTCAGAGAAAAGAAAAGGCAAAATAAAATATGTATTTTAAAAATATTTTGCTTTTTGGTTCTGGCAAAGGCTGCCAGTCTTAAAGTAAAAAATAAATTTTAAAATAATTTATTTAATAATTATGATAGCAATAATAAAAGTTAGCATTGTTGGTGTCTACTACATGTAAGGCACTATGCTAATATTATGTATATTATCTCAGTTGATCCTCAACAAATGTGGGAGGAAATTTTTTTTTATTCTACAATTGGCAGTATTCCATAAAAGGTTTGTAAACTGCTGTTACTTCAATGACTCTTGTGCCCTTTCAGTTATGGAGTGAATTTACTTCTGTGTGGATAATTTGTTAGATGTAGAAATCACTTAAATATTTTTGATTTTGTCAAACTGTGTGAATGTTGGCAATGATGCCATTAGAATTTTAGTAGTGCTTTAAATTTTACAAAATATTTTACAAGTACTACATCACTTTCTCCTCACAACAACCCTGGAAAGGAGACCCCATTATAATTCCCATTTTGTAAACAAAAAAAGGAGTCCAGAGGTTAGATGACTTGTTCAGGATTACTTGACTGGATTTGAACTCATTTTCCTGACTCCAGGATTGGTGGTCTATTCACTGTGCCACCTATTTACTTTCTACTAATCTATTTCCCTGGAGTACACCTTGTTAATGCAATAGGAGCAGAATTTTATAACCATGAGTCAGAATTTATAGGACTTTAGTTGCTATGAGTCAATTATTCCTTCCAGAATTTCAGTGGACCTCATCCTTTCTCCTTGCAGTTCCTGGGAGAACCAATGTCACCGTTCTTCCATGATTCTAAATGCATATTAAGAAAATATGTTTCTAAACAGATTACTCACATTGATGAACAGTTTATGGTGTTCCTATGTCTTGTTTCAAAATGAGTGATTGGGATTTGGAAGTACCTGCTTTTAAAAATAGCAAGATTTTCTCAATGATGCCATGTGACTATGAATCATGAAACTCTTTGATTTAAGAAGAATCAAAAATGCAAGTGATCCAGAGAAGAGGGACAGAGGTGTGGTAGGTAGACTTAGGTCCCAGTCTCTTGCTAATGATAAGTTGTATGTGAGAACAGGAAAGCATGACCTTATTGAGAATATATATGATAGGAAATAGAGATGGGTTGATCATTATGGGGGAATAAAGAATAAGGCTATCTATAATCTTGTGAAAATGTTCAAAATCATTACTTAAAATAGAGATTCTACTTCATCAGGTTGGCAAAGAGGAAAAAAATGAAAATCACAAATTTTGGAGGGGCTGTGAGAAAATAGACACATTGAATGTACCCTTTATGGACCTGTAAATAGATATAATCATCTTGGGAAATAATTTGGAATTATAGACAGAAGTTATTAAACAATGTTTCTCTAATTATAATCATTGCTAGGCCTTTGCCCAGAAGAGATGAAAGAAATGGGAAAAGATCTTCTTACATCTGTGACATTATTTGTAACAGCTCTTTCTGTAATGGTAAAAACATGAAAACTAAAAGGATCATCAATTAAAAATGACTGAATTAGTTTGAAATGTTAATGTGGTAAAATACTCTTATGCTCTAAGAAATATATAATAAGTGAATTCAAAGAGTCATGAAAAGACAATATGAACTGATGTAGAAGTGAGCAGAACCAAAAGAGTGATTGATACATAATTATAATATAAAAATGAGCAGTTTCAAATATTTTCATAAACAAATGGAGAATGAAATGAATATAACCAGAGAAAACAATCTACATACTAACAATAATACTATGAAGAGAAACAATTTTGAAAGTCATAAGATTTGTGGTCAATACAAAAAGCAGTCATGATTTTAGAGTCTAAGGATGAAACATACTATTACTTACTGCAGAGAGGGAATAGATTGAAGGTGCAGAATTTGTCTTACACATACACACACAGAATTTTTTTATTACAACATATTTTCACCTTTGATGTTGTTCATTTGATTTTTTCCTTATCCCCCCCCTTTAACCCATTTTTTCTTGTGTAGCATGATAAATGTGGAAATATGGATAGAAGAATTGCACATATTTAACACATATTGGATTACTTGCTGTATAAGGGAGGGGGTGAGGGAAAGGGAGGAGGAGAAATTTGGGGCACAGAGTTTTTCAAGGGTGGATGTTGAAAACTATCTTTGCATATATTTTGAAAATTAAAAAAAGTTATTATTAAAAAGAAGATTGTGAAAACCAGTAAGGACTGGTTTTTGTTTTTTTCCTTCTCCCACTCCTAAGGGCTTAGCATAGTTCCTGAAATATGGTTGGTGCTTAATAAATGTTTACTGATTAACTGTTGGCTTTCATATAAGGTCACTATGTTCTTAGTTTTACTTAGTTATTTTACTTTATTACATAGCACCCCCCACAGAGTGAGGAATAATCTTTAAATGTATGTACTATAAAAGCAAAACATATCAATAAAACTCTAAAAAAAGAGCTAAGGCATTTTAAGAAGAGTGATAACTATAGCCTGAAAGATATTCTGTACTCTAGGAAATACATAAAGGGCCAGGGAAAGACTTTCAACATGGTTAAATTCCCTAAGAGAAGTCCTAAGAAAAACATGAAAAAGAATGTGCACAAGATCAGAAAGCATGAAAGGGTTAAAATCTTCTCAGGCAGTAAAAGTATTGAAACATTAAAGCTTAAAAATAGTTTGTGACAATTCCTGCAATGTACCTTATTAGAATTGGAAATAAATCTCCCAATAAATAAAGTTTGTCAAAAGTCCTTGGGCCAACTGAGTCTCCTTTGCAGTCTATCTAGCCCCTGGCATGACAACATGCCTACAGCATGTAGGAGGAAGATTATCTATTTCCGAGTGTTAGTGTTGCCTAAAGTACTATCTCAGTCCACCCCTGGTCATATCAATTTTGTACCTTCTTCTTCAGAAAATTGAAAAACAGGAAGCAATTTCTGAATGAATTTGAAAAGAAGTGAGTCAGAAGCCTGATTTTAGTATTCCTTGAGAAGATGATCACACCAATGCCAAGTCAGTGATGAATCTAAATGAACTTTAACTAAAGATGTATTTGAGGTGTTCATTTCAATTGGCCTTTACCCCCTGAATATCTTGATGTCGACCAGATGTACTCCATCAGAAGAGTGTGAAGTAATAATTCTTGAGATTTTAGTGAAAAACTAAATACAAGTGCCAAGACCCCCTTGGAATAACAGTGGAAAGCTTCTTAATGGCTCTGTAGAGTTTTGTTAAAGGCAAATTATTGTTTGAAAGAGAACTGCTGCTAGGGCTAAAGGTAAGAAAGGATTCATCTATGAGGGCAGAGAGATCTAGGAATTACAATGGTCAGGACCTTTTCCATAGCACCATTTTAAATGAATAAAAACCCAAGTGAGCAAATTGGACACTCCATTTAATATTTATTTCTAGACTCTCACTTGGTAAGATATAATTCCTTTCGTCGGACATTGTCATCCTGTGTTGTCCACCCTTAGAGAATAGATGTGAGCTGTCTGCTTTTTCAGTGGCCCTTACCTCATCCTAGCTAAGCCTTGGGGGCCCATAAGAGTGCTTATGCTGGGCTTGTGATGATTTACAGTGGAAATAAAATTGTATGAAGATGTGCTTCTTACCTTGTGACCAATGCCTGCAATCGTGGTAACCAGCACCTATCATTAGTTCGATGTCTCAGGATAATGAAGAGCTCTCTCTTAGGGAGAAACAACCATTTATTTTCCTCCAACAGCTTCCTCCCTGGAAGTCAGTCTGGAAACTCCTTCCATCGGCAGTTATTTGTAATATCTTTGAATAAAGTGACTGATCTTAAGCCCCCATAAAATCCCTTACTGGGTAGTTTATCTTCCTTTCATCATTATTGTTGTATGTTATCACTTTAAGTGGAATATTCTTGCTTGCAAAGCCTTTAAGCATCACTTTGTGAAAGGTGTTGGAAAGGTGAAAATGATAATTAAATCTTATCTCCAGTGTAATTTTATGATTATATAGTACCATTCCCCAGAACTAAGGTTTGGAAATTGGTGTGGGCACCACTCAACCCTCCTGTGTACTTGCAGAGAAAAAGTGTTAACATATTGCTTTGTTGTCCAAATTCTTTTTCCATCAGCCCTTGAATGGATTTTCAATCTAGGAACCTTCTCTCCTCATCATTTTCAGTCACATTATTAATGAAAAGATAACACTTCAAATACCTTGCATTTAATGACAGAAAGTCTGCATCCTGAAGACTAAGAAACCAGTAGTAAATGAATGAATTGCCACTTCTATCTTGACTCTTTGGCCCTCTCTCATTTAACTACTTTCCAAACATTTTGTTAATTTACTAAAGATATAACAAAAAAGGCTCATGATTTATTGACCAAGTTTCTGGCTCAATTTAGAACACCCCAACTATTTTAGGGATCAAAACCCTAATATTATTAAAATGAATACATTTTTCTTTTCTCTCTAAGGATCAGTGTCATAGGTTAGTAAAATATTAGTTGATTACCTTAGGGCTTTTATGTCTAAGTTAAGAAGTAGTGTGGCAGAATTGCTGGACTTGGAAGCATAAGATATAGATTCCATGGAGGTTTTTCTCACTTACAAGCTATGGCTTTTAAATAACTTCATCTTTGTAAGTTTGATTTTTCTCATTTGAAAATTAAAGTTAGTAATTTTAGCAGTACCTACCTCTCATTTAGGATGGCATTTTCTAAATTTTTTTTTTTTTTTTTACTATTAGAAACTGTGCAGTTTAATGGATAGTGAGCAGGTCTCAAAATCAGAACTGACTAGTTTCAAATCTTGCCTTTGACAAAAACTGACCATTTGACTCTGGATAAATCACAACTTTTGAGTTAACCCCAGCAACTTTCTAAAACTTTAAGTTGTATTAACTGTAGTAAATATGCATAGATACAGGGAGCTTTCTTATTAGGAATTCTTTATGAATTAAATCACAAGCTGAAACAGATACAAAATTTGCATATGAATTGTTCTTTATAGAACCTTACTTAGTAGGAAGAGCCAAGTTCAATATATTCTGTGTGTTGTCTTTTATTCAAAATCAGAGGTTAGGCTCCCAGTAATATATCTTTATGGGCTGTTATAGTGTTCAGTCATTTTTAGTTATGTCCAACTCTTTATGAACCATTTGGGATTTTCTTAGAGATATTGGAGTGGTTTACCACTTCCTTTTCTAGCTCATTTTTATAGATGAAGAAACTGGGCAAACAGAGTTAAATGAGACTACTTAGTCTAGATTTGAACTAAAAAAAAATAAAATAAAATAAAAAAAATGAATCTTCCAGATGCTAGATATGGGACTCTATCCACTGTGCCATAGATTAGATTAAGAATTCCTGTACAAAAAAGATGGAATCATTGTAATTGATGCTGAAAATTAAAATATGAATTTCTTCTGCCTCTCGGCATTCTCTTCAATCTTAGTTTAATGTATCAGAGAGCAGAATCAGAGAACTGACTCTATGGGTCTGAAAGAGAATCAGAGCTTTTTGTCACTGATCTGGTGACTATCATTATGATCCAGAAGGGTTATGGTAATTTGAAACACCAGGGATAAGTCCATCCTTTCTTTGGACATGGTTTCCTTTGCTTCTGTTCCTTTCTCTACTGTGATTTGTATCTTTGCAGCCCACATCTCTACTACCAAGACTAGACTTTTGTGAGGCTCTAATAGTACTCTAAACTGCTAATGATCTACAATCTCACCCAATAAAGTTTCCTCTGTGTGAGATTACTCTGCTGTGGCCTTACAAATGACTTCATGATAAATGTTATCTGACAAAATTTTCCCAATAAGCAATGCTCCCAGGATCTTAAGCATTGTGAGAAATAGAATCCATGAACATGTCTGCTATATATTATTAATTATAATAGTGAGAAATCCTAAGCTATTTTGTATAACCTATTTCTCCTTGTAGCTATATAATGAAGAATGACACTAATTTAATTGTTTAAATAATTGGTGGATATTTATTGAGCTCTATGAACCAAACATCATGTGGGACATTCATACATACATAAAAGATGTGGTTTTCATTTCAAGAAGTTTAAATGTGGTAGGGGAATCAGAACCTATTCATATAAAGAGATAACCACACAAGGCAATTTCTGAAAAATTAAAATGAAAGGTAAAGACTGGGACTCATATTTTTGTAATTTCATGAAGCTGTGATAGAGGTCAACCATCAGACTTCAATAGTACATAAATAGAAGTTTATGTTATCAACTGATTGTGTGTGTGTGTGTGTGTGTGTGTGTGTATGTGTGTATGTGTGTGTGAGTGAGGGATCATACAATATAGTATTAGAAAAACAGCTCCTAGATCCTTCCTGGCTATATCTAGAAAGTAAGGAAGGGGTATAGTAGCTATACTGTACTGACTGGCCAATGTCAATAGGGGTTAGAAAGGTTGTTCTAGATTCTGCATATGCTATACAATATTGGATAAAATGTGCTTTTGCTTTTATGGGAAGCTTGGAAAAAGCTTTGTAATTTCTTGATAATAATCCAGCTTTCTGTCTTGACTTTTTGATTCTGGGCCCAATTCATTGGCCATCTATATTGTCTGTTTAAGATATAAAAACTTTTGGAAAAGCTGTGTGGGGCATTCACCCAGACAGCATGCTAAAATCTAGGCAACAGATTGCATCCACTTGGCGTTCCTTATATGAATGAACAGATAAAACTTTTTTGATTAATTACAGATATTTTTCAGGAAGCCTTACAATATCTCTAGATTTAGTGCAACCCAGCATAATGTCATCCACTAAAGGAATGTATGATGGACTTCACCATCCATAGGAAATGCCTCCTCAATCTGACATCTACTTTGGATTTTGTCTGTTATAGTGAGGAATATCTTTGGTGGCTATACATCTCCCAGATTTGTTCATTGTGTGGTGTTTATTATCAGCAGGTCATTGAATAGGGTTATTTCTATTGTTCTGTCTTCCAAAGAATCCTAAATGCTTTTGACACTAATAAAGCAGCATTTTGTTCTACTGAACAAAACCTCACAGGGCTATGAAAATAAAATTAGATAATATATGTAAAATGCCTCATAAACCTTAAAGTACTAGTTAACATTTTTTACGAAGCAGCATGGTGTATGAAAAAAAAAAAAAAGATTAGGGCTTGAATTGGGAAGAGACTTGGATGGGAACATGCCCTCCAGTACTTCCTATCTCTGTGTTTCAAACTTTCTTCAACTGAAAGATGGGGTAGCAATAATATATATGTAACTCAGGATGTTTGTAAAACTCAAGTGGGTTTGTGTAATCAAAGTGCCTTGCAGATCTCAATGTCAGGCATTGTGATGATATTAATTAGGTCACAGATGTACCTAATTATTATGGTACTACCTCCCAGATACTTAATGTAGAGATCAATGAGGCAATTTTATTTCAGGAAATTGAAAATTTCCCAGCTCTTTAAAAATTTGTCCCAGCACTAAAAATTTATCCAACTTAGGAAAATGTCAGGGATTGAAAAAAAAATTAGTTCCACAAATTCACTTGGTCCAGAATCCAAAATAAATTAGTTAGAACCTAGAGAAATAAATCAATTATGAGGAAGGAAAACTTTAAAATTTTCTACACACACACACACACACACACACACACACACACACACACACACACACACACACACACACACACATATATATAAACTTGCTTGAGATTTTGAATATGCTAATAATCAATTTGCCTCTGTTTAATTTAGTCAACTTTGGCAAGCTATTTGTGCAACTGTAGATACTACCTCAAAGAAATGGAACACCCTAACCTATATACTTATATAGTTCTTGTTTTGTGGGCAATATTGCTACATATTAGTAATATTACTATATTAATATATCATCAATATATGCTATATAATATTGTATCCTATATTAATATATACTATATAATATACAATTTTATATAATATGTTAATCATATTACTATATATTAATAGACAGGCATCATATCTGTAAGACTATGAAATAGAGAAAACTGAAAACTAAGAAGGTACTACACATATTTTAATCATATTTTAAAACAAAAACAAAAAGCAAGCAACTAACCAAACAGAAAAAAAATCTTTCCTTGAAGAATCATTTCAAACATTATCTTAATATTTTTCAACACTGTATAAAATCATCAGCCAGAAATCTAACTAGGATATGACAACCAGAGATTTGGCCCATGGTATAAAATTCAGAATATGTCAAATTAAGAGGCAGTGGTTATACTAATAATCCCTTTAGCAGCATAGAAACACCGGAACATCATACTCACTTAATATGTTTATAAGTTAACCAATATTTTAAATAATTATATATTCATATATTAAATTAATATATATTAAATAATATTTAATATTAAATAATTATTTATACCTGAATATTATAAATAACTAAAAGAAGCTATCAGATATCAGGCTGATACAAGGCCTTCTCTGTCCCTCACACACCTCAGCTATTTCACAGGGTATCTGTCTCATTTCCATCATTTCTATTGGAATAGAGTCTTGCTTATTCCTTCAATTATTTCTGTGCCCTCCATTTCTTGCCCCATTCACATTCTGTTCAACTGATGGCATATTTCTTGATACTTCTAAGTGCAAACATTTATTATTATGCCTTTGGAGTGAACCCCACTAAAGTTTTCAAGTGTCTGGAAGTCTTACCTTGTGCTGGTTATATGGATTACTAGTCTTGCTTGCCTGATGTTTCAGTAACTCTGCCACTGGCCTCAAGTTAAAGTTTAATTGTCACCTAGGTGTTTGGTACATGCACCCAGAGGCACAGCAGATGGGTTTCTAAAAACCACTCAAATATATAAATAAACAACAGTTTAGCCAATCTTATTTTATGTAGCTCCTTGCTTTCAGAGTCTGCCTCAGGTTAGAAACAGAAATACTGAAATACAGAGACAATGTGTGTGTGTGTGTGTGTGTGTGTGTGTGTGTGTGTGTGTGTGTGCACATGCCCACACAGAAGGGATGTGTGTGTGTCTTTCTTTGATATTTACATCCCAACCAGAAATAAGAGCATTCTGATGATTTATGTGCACCATGCAGACTATTCTCAAGAGATGTCTATTGTCAGATGTGGTTGACTCTGCAGGCAGAGGTGCTTCCCAGATGCTGTAGTCTAAAAACCAAAGGGATTAAAAGAAGTTCATTGGATCTTTCAGGTTGTTGGAAGCACATGGAATGCTTTCATGTAGGGTAGGCAGAATAACTAACTGTCTGCATGCAGTAAGTGGGGGGCAAAATTCTTCTGGATCCACTGTGTTGTTGTAACATTACTGTCCTATTAGCATTAATGTTTTAGGCTAAAAGTGTGGTCTTTTCTTTAGTAGGTGAGTTCTTTTTTTTAACATAAAAAGCTCACAAACCTTATTATTTTAGTCATAATAAAATTATCATTTGAGAAAATGCATGATGACCAAGATTTACAAAGAACTCTATAATTTAGGTGAACTTATATTTATTAATCTTGAAAATATCTATGTACATTTGAAAATAATATCAATACATAAATGAGTGATGAGAGAAGACAGCATTACATAGTAAAGAACCAGCTTCAGAATCAGGAAAATCTGGGTTCACATCTTATCTCTGATATATACTTCTTATGTGACCCTAAACAAGAAACTTAGTCTTTAGTGACCCAAATTTATCATTATCAACAATAATAGCTAACATTTATATAAAAATTAAGGGTTGTAGTATGTTATAAATATATATATATATATATATATATATATATATATACATATATATATATATATATATATATATATATATATATATGTATGTATGTCACACAGATAGTAAGTGTTTGAGGCCAGATTTGTACTCAGATCTTCCTGATTCTATGACCAGTATTCTATCCTTTGTACCACTTAATTGCCCCATTATAAAGTATTGTGTGCACACACATTATAACAATAATATCACATTTATATAGTATTTTAAGGGTTGCAAAGCATTATGTAGATAGATATAGCACATTCTATATATAGTGCTTTGCAAACATTTTCTTTTTATCTATCTATTATCCAGTTCTCTGTGTATATGTGTATATATATATATATGTATATATATACATATATATAGAGAGAGATACATAGATATATATCTTTATGTAGAGTGTACTTTGCAAATATTAAAATATTATATAAATGCTAGTTACTGCTATTGCTACAACAACTACTACTATTAATAAACTCTTCTTTCTCCTCCTCCTTCTCCTCCTCAACTTGAGGAATTAAAAGGACAAATGACTTGCTCAGGATCACATAGGACTCTGAAGCTGGCTCTCTACTTTTTTATATATTTATTAGATGTTTTATTTATATATATATATATATATATATATACACATATGTATATATATATATATATATATATACACATATGTATATATATATAAATGCATATATTCCTATACACATATATACCTATATTTAACTTATTCCACATATACATGTGTTATTAATGCGTGTGCATGTGTGTGTGTGTGTGTATATGCATATACTATAAAGCTGTCAATCTGCATTGAGTAGAGACTGTTTCCATACCAGGAAATCTCTTTAGACCTATGTAATCACAAGTCCAGACAAAAAATATGTAGCCGCTGTGTCTAGCACAATGACTGGCATATTGTAGGTGCTTTATAAATACATGCTAATTGATTGATGTCTGAGAAATTATTTACTGCCTAAAGAAAAGACTCTCATTTATTTATATTAGTCACCTTGCATATTTTGGTGGAACAAAATAAAGATCAAAATAAGGATGCACGGTACACTTAGAAATTCTTTGTCCATTTACAATAACTCTGTGACCTTCTATGACCCTCATTCCATACTTTGGGATTCATTAAAATAGACAAAAATGTGGTACACTGTCCCCAGAAGGCCTATGTTAAACTGTACATGTTATCCAGAATATAAGGGAATATCCTGGCCCCGTTTTCTGAGCCTCTCCTGGTATATTACCACATCTTTTCATCTGTAAGATATCAGTTGTCATCTTTTACAAAGTACAGAGACAATGGCTGATGGAAGGATACAAAGTATGATCAGGTTATTTCTAATGAGGAAAGATGATGATGATAAGTTTGGAAAACCAAGGGATCAGCATGATCCAAAGGTTTAGAAGGCCAGACAGATGCCATGAACTCAGACACATTTGTATATAGTAGGTTTGATGATCCTCAAAGCCCCTTGTCTCTTCCTTTTTGCTCTCCCTTAAAAGCCCATTCTTATTACAAGTATAGTGAAGCAAGACAAATTTACACATTAGCCATAGCTAAAAATGCATGTTTCATGGTATGCCATGTTTTCAATGAAACGTGCTGGCTCGTTATGATTTCCCCTCTCTTTTCTAAATATTTACTAAGTATCCCTTTTATAACTAGAATTTACTAGTAGTGGAAAACACTGTTCATTGGTCAATGATTTGCAAATGCTATTATCTTCCCTTCTCAGAAATGAGGGCAACATTTGTTCCTTTTCAATCTTGAAATATCCTTCCCATTCTTCATAATTTTTCAAATTACAATGACAGTGACTAAGGAATCAAATATTTTGTTTCCTATAATACCTGAAGATGTTAATCTGGTCTGGTACTTGAATTCATCAAGGTGATCGAGGTTCTCTCTTGCTATTTCCCCTTCTTTCTCCTGGCTATCAACTCACTATTTCTCATTTACTATTGACCTTAAACTTAATTGAAACACTGACACTTCATTATTTCAAGGATCACAATTTTTATCAGTTTGGATACTTCCCCTCTGCTCCATCCCCACTGACGGAAATCCCTCTATAATTTAGCATGTGAACTCCTAAAGTGACAATGGACAAAAGTTTCATTCTGTTATAGCTAAGTTGGTGATGAATCTCTCTGTACTTAATTGCAAAATTTATTCTTACCCAATAGATACAACCAACTGTGCACTGGACTAAGAAAGATGGGGAAATCCCAGAGACATTTTTAAAGGAGATGAGATGTGATTTGGTAAAAGATTATATATAAGATGTAAAGGAAAGAAAACTTTTAGATGCTTCTTTTTTTGTATGCATTTTGGTAAGAATTAAGGGATAAGGACTGGTCATATTATTTCATTTGTAACATAAACTGATAGGAAAGATGACTTCCTTAACCAAAGCAAGTTGCTATTACAACTTAACAGCTTCAGATAATTCTTTCCAGCATTGTGGGTCTAAGTGACTTGCTCTTTGCCTAGGCTCACATAGCCAGTTAATATGTGTCAGAGATGTTTCTTGAACAAGATGTTCTTGATTCTGGGGATGTCTCCTTATCCATTATATCATACTGACTCTGTTTAAAGTGGTAAGGGGAGCCTGTTCTGAGGAGATAATAAGTTTCTTCTACAAATGTTTTAGTTTGTTTTTATTGTTGCTTTTAGATACATCTTATTTCAACATTCAACTATTCAAATTGATTTGGGTGTGCTTTTCAGTTTTGCATATGACAAGCCATCGATGCCTGACCAACCTATACAACTTTTGCCAGATCCTCTTATTAGTTTGCCACAGACAGTTCACCTGCCATGGTAGATATCATCTGTACTTTGTTCTGAAATTGTAAGTGTACTAATGAAACACTTGCCAACCACTTGTCATCCTTCACTCTTATTTTGTGCCTTCTTGTCTTCTCTTCTTATCATGTAACACCTTGATTGACATATTTTACTCTTTTGCTTTGAATCCTCATCGATTACATGTTGCAATCTGTTCATATTCACCATTCACCTCTCCATTTATCACTATGTTATTAATTTTTAATTCCTTAGAAAATGCAGCATCTCTACCTCATTCTTCCCAAAATGCAGATTGTTTGAAGTAGAACACTTTCCCTAAGTCTATTTGTCAGCCTTTTTCCTTCCCTATCCCTTATTCCTTTGTGGGCACATTCAGACACATGCATGCACACTCTCCTTCGGCCTCCACATACCCTAAGATCTTCCTTGGATTTGGTGAGTCATGAAGACAATGGGAGAGCTCAACACCCAGGAGATCCATATGGAGTGGGGGATATAAAGAGATTTAAACCATATGTCTACTATTTGATATATACCATTCATTACTCTTTATTTTGCTTTTTCAGAAAACATTTAGAATGTTGAAATTTAGAAAAAGTGGAAAGCCATTTTTTACATGTTGGGGGAAGCAAACTGTTTTATTGACTCACCTGATATTGAGTTCTGCTTTAAGTTATAGCTCTTTCAGGATAATTGAAATGAACAGATAGCTTTTAAAAGTAGATTTTCATTGCTATTTTTTTTAACATTACCTACAATTAGTATGTCTCCTGTGTATCTCTCCATCTCTCAAAAAGCCATCCCCTTTGATGAAAAATTTATTTTTTGTTGTTTTTTTTAAAAGAATTTCTTTATAAAAAATTAGGAAGAATAGAAAAATTGCAGCAAAGCCAATCAATATATTGAAAAAAAATCTTATGGTATATGCAATGTTTCATTTCTGTGGACGACCCATCACTGCAAAGGAGTAAATGGTGATATATTTTGTTTAAAGTTTGCTTAAATTTTAGTTGGTTTATAGGTTATAGTGTTTTTTTTTACACTCATAATAATTGTGCAATTCTTGGATTTGTTTATTTCAGTTTGTATCAGGTCATAAGAGTCTATCCATGCTTTACAGAGTTCATCATATTTTTTCTTTCTTATAGCTCAGTTGTTATTTGTCTTTCCTTTTTGAAGAGAATCAATGACATCACAGGATGGTGTCTTGATTTATTCATGAGCTAGATGTAAGTAAGGCGGAGTTGCACAAAGTCATCAATCGCACTCTCTCTTCCAGAGTCATTGAAATCTGGTAAGAGGAGAAAAGTCAAGATGACTGACAATGCTCCAGTGGATAACCTTGGTGTCTTCGATGTCTGACCAAGATCTAAGTATCCCATATTGCCTGCTGTAGACATCTTTATGGTTATTGGAACAAATTCTTTTCATCCACTTATTTCACTAGGGGAAGACACACAAACTTGGGGTAAGCATCCCCTAACTCATGGACAGATTTGAGGACTTTTGGTTGTCCCTAATCTGGTTTTGCCAACTACTGAGATAGTCTTACTGGTGTATGGCTGCTTCACATGCTACAGGTAAGAGTTGAGTGATAGATAGATCTCAAAGGTAGAGATGCAGCCCTGAAAACATTCCACAGCTTTTTAGATATCCTCCCAATAGTTTGGTGAATTTAGAGCCTTTCATTTTTGTTAATGTGCTCCTTCAATCAATCAATCAATGGATCAACCACTCAGCAAATATTTATCAAGCACCCACTATATGCTAAGCCAAGCTCTGTGCTAAACTCTAGCATATACCCACTAGGTGGTATACACATAGCAGTGGACTCTCTTTTTCAAAGGTTATAGTTATTTGAGTCACTTTATTTGAATTATTTCAAATAGCTTTCTATAATGATTTTAACCAATTCACAGGTCTATTAATAATGCATTAGTGTCAGGTAATTCTTTCAAATCAATAGAAAATGTGTTTTACTAATCTTTAAGATAGCAATATTAGACTCAATGTGTATGTGTACTAAAATATCTTTCCTAATATTATCCAAATTATAGTAGGAGTGATTATGTTTATTCATTTGTTAATTTTTGATAAGTTAACCTCAATCTTCTATTTCAGTTTTTATGCATATGAATCCCTTTTGAAAAAAATAGCTGGACTTAGTCAAGCAAAGAGTTTCTTTTGAAAAATTTAGTTGACTATTTTAAGTCTTCTGGTTAACTCCTTTTGGCAGTACATAAATGTTTAGCTTATTTTACAGTTTTTCCTCACCATAGTTTATAAAGTGCTCGTCTCAGATTAAATTGATCACTTCTAAACTCATCACCATGGTGCTGATTCTTGGATTCTCAATATCTTCCTACCTCCCTCAGCCTTTTCTTCCCTCTGATTGAAAAGCTAAAAGGTGTAATGCTAAGTTCCTTCCAAAAACCTTCCTTTTCAGAGAAGAGAAATTGAACTTCCAACTTATTGTGTTCTTCATGTTCATCTCTGCTTTGTTTCAATCCTTTTGAATAGAACAAAATGCCCAAAGCAGATGCTTAATAAATGTTTGTTGAATAAGTAGATAAGCTAGAAAAATCTTGCTGAAAAATATAAAGGGCAGACCTTCATCTGGCCTTCATGCCTAGTTACTAATGGATATATTTATACAATGAAAAATCTTTTCCTTCTTTAATAAACTATACTTTTTTTGCTCCCATTTGACATTTTCTTTTGAATACTGCAAAGAAATCCAGTGATCACTTTGGATCAAGATTCCCATTTAAAAAAATTCTTTAAAAATATTATATCTTATATGTAATATTTATAAAAAGTAAGCATTAGTAAAGATAGTCTTTTTGATAAAATCTATTTGCGTATTATGAAACTGAAAGGGCCTCTTGTAGAAGTGTGAAGTGCTTTTTTTTTTTCCTAAATTCAGTGGTTGTCGGTTTAATTTCTTTTTCTTTTCAAAATAGGCATAGGTACTCGAAAACATTTTGGACTAATGACCTGGAAAAATTCATTATAAAATCATTTTGAATTACCCAGGAACAATACTGCGTCTGAAAACTACCACCTTCTCTTCTTCCATTCTCCAAACCACTCTCCCTTACCCTAAATTCCTGCAATTTCTATTCAATGCAACATTTCTCAGATTTAGTAAGTTAAAAGAAACCTTTGAGTTCTTTTCTTTTGGGCCACATTTGAGATCTGAGCAATAGTTCTAAATGAGTTGGTTTTGGGGTTTCTATTGTTATTTTTAAAAGATAATTATTCATACAAACAATTAAGAATAGATTTGGGAAACAGGTAACAAGTGCTTAATAAGTACTTTTTGACTGATTTGTCTAGAAAAGAAGGCTACAATTTCTTAGTTTTGATTGGTTTTTATTGATGATTTCCTTAATGCAATATGTAACTCTGTTACATTTGCTTTTCTGTGCAGTAAGAGATGAAGGGCCCCATGGCTACCAAATGTCGTCTGGGATTCTGGGCAGGACAGAATGCAACAGAAGAAATGACCAGAAAGAGAGAAGTAGGAGACAGTGAGTAGTAAACCAAATCTGATCAGTCACTAAGATAGATGGTTATATGACAAGGAATCCTTATCAAGAAAGTTAGGGCATATAGTCATATTAGAAAAAAGATTCTTCAGTGGTAACTGGGAACTGAACGATCCAAGAGTTTGTTATAGTCAGTGATGGAATGCTTGTAC